>NC_081415.1:511937033-512142033 GCF_030272615.1 Cryptomeria japonica | reverse complement strand
ATATGAAATCAAATGAATATTTCAAATATTAGAATAACAGATCCAAATGCCAAATTTATATCATCATAAAAATGGATGTCTTTGGCTAGTGTGGATTATTACATAATTTATAATAGTTTTGATCTAAAATAACCAATTACAAGAACATAGAATTTAAATCAAATTGACATACACAATTTGTGTATTTTTTCTTCTGATGTATTTGTAGAGGAGCAAATTTGACATCCTCTAGGTGATGGAACCCAAAGGAGTGAACTAGCCAACTCTACCTCACTTAATTGGCACTCTAGTGAGCCAAGGAGATACAAGCAACAAACTATCTAAACCTATAAGTAGAATTTACTAAATAGCTGAAGAAAAAGAAATGATAAAAAATATTTTGATTGTAGAATCCAAAAGTGTGGTCCAACGAGGTCATCTAGTGAGCTCTATTATCTCTTTGTCTAAGATATACATAAACTAGTAGTGGATGATAACATGATGCACATACATTTTGTATGAAAAAAATATACAGAGAGTACCAAAAAACACAAAATAAACCAAAATCTGGATTTTATATGATAATGATGATAGCAAGAAGATAAATAACTATAAAATAGGAAATAAGTGACAAAGGAAAAGTAGAGAAGATAATTTTCAAAGAATACACTAGTGAAGTCTCTAGGAAACATGAATAGGCTCTAATAACTTGCACAAAAACTAGAAATATGAGAATGGTGGGGCTATATTCAGACTAATGCCATAGCTAGATCCCACTTTGGTGTTTCCATGTCCAAAGTTAGCCAAGGAAATAGATAAAATTTAAAATTTTAAGAGAGATAAAATACAATAAATGATAAGTATGATTCGCTAATGGAGATAAGATGATTAAACTATGATAAAAAAGGAGAGAAGAAACTCCTCTTCAACACCAACAAAGTGGAAGCTTGCTAGAGTTAATATTAGCACACAACCCTCAAAGGCACAAAGATACAAGAATAGAGATGATATGGTGGTAGAGAAAAACTTGAGTGACCAAAAACCACAAAGAGAAGAAGAAAAGAACTATAGTGTCTGATAATTGGAACTAAGGATGTATGAACTATAGTTAGCGCAATGAAGCTAAAACAAGCAAGATATAGGCCCCAAGGAAGATTCTTGATGTTGGTGGTCACATAGGGAGGTGCTACACTACTAGGAATCACAAGTGTAATGCTTGAATGACCTCTTGTAGTCTACAGATTCAAAGGACTAGCATGACGTGCATTCATCTATGAGTCATATAGCCATCAAGATTGCACCAAAAGATAAGAAATATGGTGACAAGGAAAGACACACTAGCTAAGTGGGTCGAGGGCCAAAGAAAAATCTCCAATCAACTTAAAGAGAAGTTTCTTATGTAGCATGGAAATGAACAAGGTACAACTTACAACATTACATGTAGCCCCGACATTAGAGAGCATATCATTATCAAGAGATGCAAGATAAAGTAGAGAGATAGGGTTAGAGAACATTGTATTGAGATACAAAGGGGAAGTAGAATCATTTAACTATGCATAGTTGCATCAGGGAAGAGACTTAAGCCTTCATGAGATACTATGAGGCCATTTCATCACAACCATGTTAGTTAAATTTTCATACAAAGATATGATTACACACTAAGATACTAAGATAGTAATCATTGAGAGGGATATCCAGGCTATAATCCTACTACATAAGATAGAAAAGATGTTAATATTCATTTAATGATTGTTGCAAGTTATTATGTTTACAAAGCTTCTAACAGTCCGGCAGAGTAAGATGCAATAAGGTTTTGTAGATTCGGGATACAGGACAAAAGATAAAGCTCGAAGTATAAGTGGTTTCACCAAAACTGCGAGAATGGATCCAACCGGGAAAAGATTTGCAAGAATCTATGTATAGAAAGAAACTAAAATGTCTATAAAAGGCAGCCTCCATCCTCAGAAGAGGAATTGTAAAAATTACAGTTGTTTATGATATCTGATCCCATAAGGGATCTAGGCTAGACCGGAGGTTTTCTTATCTCCATTCTTTCCTACCGGTGCCCACACTGAATGGAGATGTAATATTTATTATAAAAGAAATAAATTTTGGCTTCGGCCTTTTATCGATCAAAAAAAAAAAAAAAAAAGATAGTAATCATTGAGATTAAATATTTCATTTGTATGGGTAGCAAGTTATTTTGTGCTAGATATCTATATGATAGGGCAACCATAGATTGATTAAATAGTGTATTAACCCCTACATATTCAAGATCAAGTGGTTTGGCCCCACAAACGTAATAGATAATATAACTAGATGTAGAGACATTTTAAAAACATATCATTAATAAGTTTTTAAGATAAAATAATAATTATGGATGTAGAGACAATGCATAATTGAGAAATGCAGACATGAATGTTATGCGTAAGTGCATGTAATTCTAATGAGAAGAGATGTTGTGCCACATTAACATAATAAAATATTTCTATGAAATTACACCCTACAATAGATAACACATGATACCCACAACATCAATAGACTCAAGGGTATAGGGGGATTCAATTATTTGACATCAGAAGAACTTGTAGCATGTAAAATAGATAATGCACAGGTGAATATGAGTTTCTCATCATGGTTTCAAATTTTAGAATCATATGAAGAAGGCACATGAAGAAAAGAAAAAAAAAATGAAAACTGGGTCGAAATGAAAGAGAGCCTAAATGCCTCCAACCCTTTGCGTTGTCTCCAAAATAAAAAATCAAGACATGAAAAATAGAAGAAGGGTTCTTAAAAAATAGATGAAGGTTTAATATAGATAATACTTTAATTCCAAGTACCTATAGAGTGACTTGGGTCCTCCACGAGAGCACAAACACATAAAGATAGTCATAAACCCCTATTTCCAAGTACTGACAGACTAACTTGGGTCCTTCAGGGGACACCAAACAAATAAATTAATCATGTTGAAATAGATACAAGCACACCTTAATCTACAAGATAGAGAAAATGAGGTATTCTCCTATAGTTTTTCTGCCAACAAGTCATCATTCTTGTGATCTTTGATCATATGAGGAGGGATGCTAATAATGAAGAGGGACAGTCATGAGGCCAATAATAGGTGCCAACAAAAAGAGATAGGGATGATCCAGCTTCCACATTCTCATCTAAAATCTCCAGAGAGGCAAGGGTCAATGATTCTATGAAGATCATATATTACACCAAGATATCCACTAAAGAGTCAAGCAAATGCGCCTTAGTAGAAGAGGTAGGTGAATTGTCTTCAGGAGGCAAACTATGAGCTGCATCACTGACCTTTGAAAGAGGACCAATGATTTTTTTTGGAGAAGGTAGAACCTTTTGAGAAACAAAAATAGATGTAGACAAAGAAAAAGGCACTAAAATAGGAAAAGAAGTTAATGGAGCTGATGATGAAACTCTAGAGTGGGGCCCTACTCAAACTTGCACTTAGGCTATGTCAAAGGTGTAGGCCTCATATGAACCATATCAGGTTCAAGTACCATAGGAGAACTATGATGAAGAATCGGTTGCACAATGGGTGGATCGAACAAGGCTGCACTAGACACCACTTGTATATGTAGTATGTCAATGGGTTACAAAAAGGGAGGAATATCAAACAGAGAGGTGAAGGAGGGGAGGCTTCAAGGAGGGAGAAATTAAGACCTACACTTTAGGGAAAGGATCACTAGGAGTCCATCGAGTGGTAGGGAGTACCATGAAGGATTAGGTAGATGCAGATATAAAGATAACATATGAGGCAATAGGAGTAGGCTAATCAAAGGCAGGAGAGGACACTGGAAATTCACCCTTTTCATTCAAGGCAACCTTGCATTCTTGAGCCAATACTTATCAATAATTTTTACTTACACACAAGCTAGTTTTGATGTAAATACGGACTAGGAGTGAAAGCTTTAGAAGACCCAATGACAACCTATTCCATAGGAGAGGCCTACATTGTGATTACTAACAATGAAGGAGGCCCAATCAATGAGGTAGGAGGTGTCACTAAAACATTGCCTATACATATAGCCACATAGACCTTTCCTCATATTACTTGAGGGGAGATATGAAGAATGAGAACACCCTTGGAGGTTGTGACATAGAAACCAAGTGAGATAGATGATTTTGAGGAAATTTTGTACCCCTATTATACCTATGGGATGAGAGATATTGACAAGGATAGGTAGATTGAATGGAGGATGCGCCTTAGACATAGGAAACATAGTTGTGTTTCCATTATCTATGCTAGGCACAACTAGAGAAACATGAGACACTACTAAAGGATGTGTAGTCCTAAATAGACAAGGAGGTCTACCCTAAGGAATGGGTCTATCCTTAACCTCAGATGAAGAAGGGGCAAAGGACACAACCCAATGTAGTACATGAGATGACAAGAAAGATGCGGTGGAAAAAGAAGTAGGAGGAGGAAACAAATACATAGGATGAACCAACTTACAAGCCAAATCCCCCACTTTATACTGATAATAAGATTTGTACATCAAATCTCCATAGAGAACCATAGTTCCAATTAGAGCAGGCCAAATCTTGATCCAACAAAAATTCCCCATGCTACTAATGGTAAATATCTAGTATCTTGGAAATAACGCATTCAAATATCATGAGGAAAATTCATTCATCCATGGTGATAAACTAGGGGATAGCTAGCTTAACACATAATAAGTCTCACTTGATAATGATAGGAAACATACATGACACTACCTTGAATCTCACTAGGACCATGAAGGTGATGTTGAAGAGATAGCCTGTCATGTATATAAAGAGTAGCATGAAACTTGTCATATCTCCACCTATGCCAACCATTAATAAACATGTTCTCCTCTATGATAACATCGACTCTACATGTCAAATCAACCATTAGACGGGTAACAATTTGATCATTTATCTTGGTAGGGATGTATAGAGGACCAATCTCTACATAGTAAGAGACATCCAAAGGCATGAAAAATATATCATTAGTTTTTTTCCTCTAGCTAGGAGGTGAGATCGGAGTGATAGTAACCATATTTACATACAAAACATTATTTTGATGCAAGATCTGAAGATGATGCAAAGATGAAATTAGATGTGGTGGAAAAGAATTTATAAAATCTACAACTTACTATTTGTCTTATAAATAGATTCATTAGTTTTCTAATTTATCTTACCAACTTAGATAACATTACTATCTATGTAGTCTTAAACAAGATGTCTGAGATAAATGAAACACTTAGTGTCATTTTTTAGCACACAATAGTATTGGATAAATATGGAACCATCATACCATCATGGGTATGGTCTATTTTTTAGGTAGAGGTTTGATCTCAAGAAGGGTTATCAAATTATCCTTTAATAATATTTGCATTATGCTCAGGTAGGAATTTTCTAGCTTAGTAAAGACCCAATTCTGCTATAGTTTCTCTATTTGTCTCTCAGTTACCTAAGGTATAGTAATAACATTATCCATAACTTTATTTTTTCTAGACCCTTTCAAGGAAGACATACCCCTAAAGGAAACAACATGATAGATCAAAGTGGACACCCCAAATTGAGCCATTGTTTGTTGGTAGTCAATGAGTACTAAACACGGTTTTGAAAAATCCTAATAATTATTAAGAGACAACTTTTCTCTCAATGCCAACTATAGATTTCTGATAAACATTCTTTTCAAGTCACTATCTGCCATGCCAAGGGGGTAGAGATAGATTCGTATCTAAATTTGAAATTTGTAACCTTTTCATTAGAATTTTTCTTATAGTGGACAAGGTCAGCTATGGTGATCCTCCTTCCAATATTTACCTAGAACTATTTAAGAAAAAAATCGATGAGTTGTTCAAATTTTTAAATCGACTAAGAGAATAGTTTGAGCATGACAAATCCAAACTATGATAGTTCCTACACATGGTCATGAAAGATTCAATATGTACATTAAAATCCCCTTCTCTATTAAATTGATTGAACTTAAATGCCTCAAACCCTTGGGAAAGGATGGTGTTCAAGATGCTCAAATCAAACAAGCTCTTGCAATAGTAACTAGGTAATGAAGACTAACAAAATGTAGATACTAGATTAGTGAGTTTTTGTTTCATAGTTTTCCCATGGTTTATTAAATTATGTTCAAGGGAGGAATAAAGGGTGAAGGATGTGGAGGTGGGATGTGCATAATAGTGGATGTGTGAGGGCCATGACCACCACCTCCACCAATACCACCACCAGGGGCACTACCAACACTCAGGATAGTACTAACAGAAGTAGTATGAGAAACAAAATAGATAGTGGTAGAGAAATTAGATAATCCAATATAACCTATGGGAGTCTGAGAAACATTAATGCTCAAGATAATTGGTCCACCATCTACAATGTGTATTGATGCTCCAAGATTGGAAATGTCAATATGAGTATCAACAATACTTGACTAATTATCCTGAGCAAGAGTGTTAATGAGGGGAAAATGAGATTTAACAATCATAGAAAATACCCTCATAACCTCCAAACCTTTTCTATCAAAGATCAACATGTCACTTAAAGTGTTTAAAATTTTCTCAGCCCAAGGGAGGACATTTTCTTGATTTAAGGACCCTTCAAAATCTCTTAGGTTCTCCTCTAGTGATTTGATTCGGTGAAACTAAATCCTGACCATATAATCATGATCAATGGTAGGAAGAGACCCTAGGGTGTTGTAGATATGTGTCTTTGTTGTCATTGATGAAAACAGTGTGGTTCAGATATGTTCTGGTCTAGACATCTACGATATGGATATGTATGGATACAGTGTTGAGAAGCTCATGGATTATGAGGTGTTTTGGTTTTGAACAAGAGATTGATTTAATTAATTCTATGTTTGATAAGTTGCATTGGAATGATATTAGCATGTTTTGGATTGGTTTGGGTTTCTTTCTCTTATGCAAAATTGCAATTGGTGCAAGCATTAGGTGATATTATTGAAATTGGATTTGGTAAGACGATGCTTTGAGGACTATTCTTTTGGTTTCATGTTGCATGTTGAATGATGGTTTAGTTCTGTCTAATGTTTTGTATCTTATGTTTTTAGTTTGGTTGTATATCTTGGATTGAAAAAGTATGTACATGTAACAATTCCTCTTTTTGGCTTTCTTGGTGAGAATGGTTTTGTTTGGGTTTGATATATCTATGATGATTTGTTGTGGAGTGGTGAGTACAAGAGATGAAATATGAAATTAGATGTGAGTGAGTTTGATATGTGAATGGTGAAGTAGTGAAAGTTAGTAAAGGTGTGATGTAAGAAAGTCTATCAATTGTTTTTGTAGTGTAGAAATTTTAGTGGATATAGATGTAGTGATCCAAAAAGTTTGGTGATATGAATATTTCAATAAGAGCACATATTTATTTTTTAATAGTGACTGTAATCTACAATCTAAGATGCTTTTATTTATATAGTTCCATTTCTGATATTGTAATTTTGTATCTTTCCCTTAGTGCAGTTAGCTTAAGTTTTGCATGTCTATTTTGTATCTTTCTCCATGAGTAGTTAGCTCTACCTTTTGTAAAATAATTTTTTATATAGTGGATTATCTTGTGGATTTACTCCAACCCTCATTTTTCCTAATTCAAGTTTTCCACGTATAAAAATTGGTGTTCCTATTTGTGTGCTTATGTTGATTTGTTTAATTCTTCATGTGGATAAATGGATTTAAGGTATTCTAGAATTTAGTTTATCCCGATTCATCCCCCCTCTCAACATCCGATGTTTTCAACAATTTGTATCAGAGCATGGTTCCTCTTTAGTAATTTAAACTACTTAAGGTAGATTTGGAGTATTGAACATGATGTTTGAAGAAGATCTTAATGATATGGATTATTTAGATCAAGGTGATTGGAATTATTTTGAAGGAGGCATTGGTATGGAAGGAGAACCGAGGTCTACATTAATTAATTTGAATAATTGTAGAGACAAGTATAATAAGGTTGTTGAGAAGATTACATTTTAAAAGAGTTTAGCGGATAGAGGAAAGATAACTATTATTGATTATAAAAAAAAAATATTGATGAGAAATCTAAGGAATATTTGAAGCTTGAAGAGGAAGTAACATTTATTTGAAAAAGGGAACTCAAAGATGCTAAATATCAAATTGGTAATGACTGAAGTTTGAAATAGGGAAAATAGAGTTGAGAATCTATCTTGTAGTTTCATAACTATGGAAAGGTTGATTAATGTTTAAAGGAAAATGAAGGAAACAATAAAGGATTGAGGAATTCTATTGAGGATAAGAAGACTTTCATCCCTAATCAGAATTTCCAAAAGACTATAATGTACTAAAAATATCCTCCTATTCCTCCCAAGTATTTATCTTTAAAGGAAGCTATATTTTATGCAATCAAGTAGGGCACATATCAAGTGGATGTAGAAACCAAATAAGGAATTACTCTTTCAATGTGAATCTTCATTATTGCAAAAAGTTTGGACATAAGGGTAGTGAATGTAGGAGTAGAATGAATATGAACAAAAATATCAAATCTTTCAATGATTATTGTTATTCTTGCAATATACATGGTCACACAACTATTGAATGCTAGAATAAGAACTTCATAAGGAATGTAAATGGGAATGTAATGTATCATGGTTCGGTATATTATAATTTTAAAGTTGTTGGGTATATTGAATTTTTTTGTAAAAGCAACTTAACGGAAGGAATGCTTGTCCAGAGAATATGGTTGACTCTAAAGGAAAAGGAAAGATAGTACAGGTAAAGAAATCAGAAGAGAAGACTAAAGGAAGTATTGAAGGTGGTTCAAAATCTCCTATGGATGTAGTTCCTATTTGAAATTGACACTCATCTGATAAGGTGAATTACATCGTGGGTTGTCATTGATGGTAATTCATCTTCAAGTGTTCATATTTCTCATCTCGATTCATTGTCTTATTAGTGCAAGAGAACCTTAACAACATGTTAGCATGGATCAGAGGGCATCATGATGGTTCATGAGTCATTATGAATGTAATAAGGTCCATATTACCATTTTGTGCTAATTAGGATTGCTTTGGACCCATTTGTTAGACCATTGACCCTGATTGGCATGTATAAGCCCTCATGGTCAAATCATATCAAAGGGTTAGTAGGATGTTTAAGATGGATTCGGTAGGTCCTTTAGGATTATTTTATATGTCATTAATCATTGGAAGGCATCCATGTATTGGTTTGGTGCCCAAATGTAAAAGTTGCTAAAGTTGTCAAAGTTGTCATTAGGGTGACAATATGTAATGGGGCAAACAACTCGCCTCCAACAGTCACTTAGATTGAATTTTGGTTGGATGAAAGTTGTGAATTACCATATATGTCTTTTATGAGATTTATTTTGTTTGTTGGCATTGTGGTGAGGTTTGGAATGTGAATGAAAGCAAATAAACGTGATTTCTTGTCATTTTCATTATTCTGACCCTCATAACCTAATTGTACGGATTATTCAAGAAGTGTAATGAATTTGTGTGAGTAGAATAGTGATATAGCTTCCATTTTCTTTTGGTTTGGTGCAATGTGGTGATAAATTCTATGAGATCCATATGATTTTGTAGAAGTAGCTCAGAAACCCTCGCCTACCTGGGGTTTTAGCTTCACATGGCTTTATCTTGACTTTCCACCCATGGAATCTCATAGAATTTGATAGGAAGTTAGGGAAATGTGCATGTCATAGGATTTCAAAGGATTTTGGCAAGGAAAGTGCTGGAGGAAGGAGGAATGGCCATTGAAGAACCAGGCATCCTCATGTGACTAGTTTCGGGTGAATGGAAAACAAGTTGGAAGGAAGGGTATGTGGATGTACTAGGCCAAGAAATGGTGGAAATGGTGTTTAAGGATGTGTGAAAACCCATAACAACCATTGGACTGGGAGTATCAATCCAATTTAGTATAATTTCTTTGTAAAACTAGCCTAATTGCCACATTAGGCCTAATAGGACAATCAATGCTATTGACCCTTGTTTGTAGGAGCAGGACCCAATTTTGATAAATTTTATGGAATCCCCAAAAGGTTATTAAAAACTATAATTTTCTCCCTAGGTTGTTTGAAAATATTTGGAGTTAAGGGAGGAAACCCGGAAAACTAGGGCTAGTAGCCAAACTAGGTCCTAATTAGGTAAGTCGCCCTTGGAAGTGTGTTTGTCACAATTTAGGAGTGAAATTGCTTTGGTTTGGGTTCTTAGGGCCATAGGATTGTGGAAAAGGGTTCCTAATACACTTGAAGTGTGTTTGGAAGGTTGGATCCCCATTGGTCAAGGGTTGTGATCAATGGGTAGAAGTTAAGTTGGACATTTGAGAAGTTGTAATAAGTAGATTGGAGGGTGTTGAGTGATCACCTTGGTAGGGTGGTTGGGTGAGGAAAAGAGTATTGGAAATGATTGTGGGTTGTGGGATAGGAAAAATAATGATTCCCTATGATCTCTGCACCATATTGGTATCAGAGCAAGTTCTTGGTCTATGTCAGAATGAATTGAAGAAGAATCTGACATTATGACTCCTAAGGCAATGTCACAAGAGGCCCTAAGGAAGATGTTTGAGGAAATATTTGATGCCAAGGTGAAGGAGTTGGACAAGTATAAGGTTAAAGGGAAGGAACGAGAATGTGATTCTGATAGAGAAGGAGAGAAGGGGGTGGAGGAACGAACTCCAAGCAAAGAGGTGGAACTGCCTGCATATCAGAAGTCATTTGTGGACTCCCTAAATGCAGTTAGCTGGAACTCCTTAGGTGGAAAGGATGATGTCCCTGTGTTTAGTGGGGCATGGAATATGGAGGAGGTCTTAGATTGGATAAAGGCCTTGAATATCTACTTTTAATGTAGGGAGGTCCCTAAACATGGGAGGGTTATATTTTCTAAATCCAAGATGAAGGGAGCAACACTCATGTGGTGGAATTGTCTACAAGGTGACAAGGTGAAGGAAGGAAGGAATGTGATAACCTCTTAGGAGAGGATGTCAGCAAGGGTGAAGATACATTTTGTGCCTTTAGACTATGATGTTCAAATCTACAAAAAGATGCAGGGCTTGAGACAAAAGGATATGGATGTAAATGCATACACAAAAGAATTCCATAAGCTAAGTCTCAGAGACAAGTATCATGAGAAGGAGCCATAGAGACTGGCAAAGTATTTGAGTGGATTAAAATATATCATCCAAGATGAAATCAATATTTTATCCCCAGACACAGTAAGAAAGTGCTTCCAATTAGCACTAAGGGTAGAGGAGAAACTAAGGAGAAAATATTAATAGAGTGGCAGAGGAAGAGGAGGAAGAAACTTCAAAGGGAGAGGAGGTTTTGGTGGCAAGGGACAACCACACAAACATCAAGGAGAGTCTAGTCAAGGGGAATCACAAGGAAGAAATGGTTTTAAAGGGAAATTCAAAGGGTGAAGACCCAATGATAAGGACAAATTTAGAGGATCAAGGAAAGGTACATTCCCTTTCATTAGCAGATGTTACAATTGCAGCCAGGAAAAACACTCTGCAAAAAGATGCCTTGAATTAGTTCAAGGCAACACTCAAGGAGGAGATAGAAGAACACAATTAGTCCAAGAGGAGGAATGTCAAAGTGTGAACTCACTAGCCAAAGGAGGAATAAATGTAGAAGTAGGGGAGAGTTTGATGATGAGAAGAACCTTGTTGAAAGTTCCAACTTCTCAAGAACCACCCCAAAGGAAGACTTTATTTAGGACAACCTTCAAGTTGGGAGGAAAGGTATGTAAGGTAATAATTGATTCTAAATGTACTAATAATCTAGTATCTTTAGAAATGGTGGAGAAATTGCATTTGAAAAGGTTACCTCACCCATTTCCATATAAAGTTTCTTGGTTAACTAAAGGACAACAAACCCTTGTGGATGAACAAGTGTGGGTTGACTTCCATATAGGGAATTACAAGGATAGAATGTTATGTGATTTTGTGGATATGGATGCATGCCACTTACTTTTGGGTAGGCCATGATAGTATGATTTGAAGGCTCAACATGATGGTGAGCTGAACACATATACCATCACCAAGAATGGTGACACTTTCACTTTGAATCCACTACCTGACAATGTAGGAGATAGGGAAAAGGAAGCATGGATAATGCTGATTGGGGAGAAGGATATGTTGAAGACTCTCAAGGAGGAGAATGTTGGATTTTCCTTGATATTGAAGCCTAAAGATGTAGTAGGATAGTCTAAGGGTAAGGAGAAGGACATACCACCCATGGTGAAGGAGTTACTACATAAGTATGAAGGAGTGGTGATGGAGGACATGCCAAACTCGTTAACACCCATTAGGGATGTAAGCCATCATGTAGAGTTCATCCCTAGAGCCACCTTGCATAATAAGGAAGCATATAAAATGACCCCTACACAAAATGAGGAGATTTCTAGGTAGGTGTAGGAGTTGCTTGACAAAGGGATGATTAGGAAGAGTCTTGAGTAGTCTATGTATAGTACCCATGTTTTTGGCCCCTAAAAAAGGATGGAAGATGGAGGTTGTGCAATGATTCAAGAGCCATTAACAAAATAACCACAAGATATCGGTTCCCTATGCCAAGAATAGAAGATTTTATGGATTTCTTAGGGGGATCTTGCTATTTCTCCAGGATTGACTTGAAGAGTGGTTACCAACAGATAAGGACCAAGGAGGGAGAAGAATGGAAGACAACCTTCAAAACCAATGAAGGGATATATGAATGGATGTTGATGCCATTTGTCTTAAGTAATGCACCTAACACCTTCATGAGATTGATGAATGAAGTGCTAAAAAATTTTATAGGTAGGTTTGTGGTGGTGTATCTAGATGATATAATCATATTCAATAGGACAAAGGAAGAGCACCGAAAAGACTTGGAGGTGGTGTTGAAGAATCTTCATATGGAGAAACTACTCATCAATTTGTAGAAGTGTGAATTTATGAAGAAGGAGTTGGTATATTTTGGATTTTTAGTCTCCAAGGGAAGCCTTTAATGGATCCATCAATGGTTGAGGCCATTGTGAATTGGCCAACTCCTAAGACAGTAGGAAAAGTCAAGAGTTTTTATGGATTAGCTAACTTTTATAGGAAGTTTATGAGGAAATTTAGTGAGGTTTGTACACAAATGTTGGAGACCATAAAAGGAGGGCAGAAGTGTAAGTTTGTTTGGAAAGAGACAGCAGACAAGGCATTTGAAACATTGAAGGTAAAAGTCTCTCAACAACCTGTTCTTATTCTTCCTAGTTTTGATAAACTTTTCGCTATAGAGTGGGATGCTAGTAATATGGCCATAGGAGCAATCCTAAGTTAGGAAGGAAGGCTGGTAGATTTATTTAGTGAAAAATTAAATGAGGCCAAATGAAAGTACTAATCCTATGATTTGGAGATGTATGCACTTATGCAAGCCCTTAAGAGATGGAGACATTATCTCCTACCCAAAGAGTTCATTGTCTATATGGACAATCAGACCTTAAGCTATTTGAATAGTTAGGATATGTTGAGTCACAAATACATGAAATGGATTGAGTCTTTTGAATCCTACATCTTTACAACTAAGCACAAGAAAGGAGAGGCTAATAAAGTAGTAGATGCACTTAGTAGGAGAGTGATGACAGTGTAGGAGATTTAGTTACAAAGTGTAGGGATTTAGTCTCTTAAGTCCATGTATGAGTAGGATGAGGACTTTCATAAAATTTATAAGGTGTGTTCAGAGTTGTCTAGCTCTTGTCATGTGGAGTATTCTGAGTTTTTGATGCAGGAAGGATTATTGTTGAAGGGGAGTCAACTATGCATTCCAAGGTGTTCAATGAGGGAGAACATCATAAAGGAGAAACACTATGGAAGCCTAAGTGGTCATTTTGGATTGGATAAAATATTGGAGCAGATTAAGAGATATTACTATTGGCCTAAGATGCAGGAAGATGTCCGAAATTCTCTAGAATCATGTGTGATTTGCCAAAGAGCCAAGGGAGTCACCACCAATGCAACATTGTATCAACCCTTACCCATTCCTAATTGACCTTGGGATAAAATTAGCATGGATTTTTTTATGGGTTTACCGAGGACACCAAAGGGATTTGATAGTGTGTTTGTTGTTGTGGATAGGTTGAGTAAGCTGGCACATTTTCTGCCATGTAAAAGCACAAATGATGCCTCACATATTGAAGATTTATTCTTCAAGGAGGTGGTTAGGATTCATGGAATCCCTTCAAGCATTGTATCTAATAGGGATGTGAGGTTTGTGGGTCACTTTTGGAGGATCCTATGGAAGAAATTGGGGACTAATGTGTCATTTGTATCTTCCTATCATTCCCAAACAGATGGGCAAATGGAGGTTGTAAATAGGTCACTTGGAAACCTATTGAGATGTCTAGCCTAGGAGCATGGTCAAGCATGGGATATTGTCCTTCCTTGAGAAAAAATTGCATATAATGACTCTGTCAATACGAGTACATGGAAGAGTCCTTTTCAGACTGTCTATGGGATGAATCCTAGAGGAATTTTGGAGCTTAGGTATTTGCTAAATGAAGGAATGATTAGTGCACAAGGAGAGAGTTTTGCGGAGGCAATGCAAGATATCCATGATCAAGTGAGGAACACACTTTAGCAGAATGCACTCAAATACAAGGAACAAGCTAACAAAAAGAGGAGAGATGTATAATACCAAGTTGAGGATCTTGTATGGGAAAATTTGTGGAAGGAGAGATTGCCAAAGGGGAAGTGTTCTAAACTGATGATGAGAAAGATAGGTCCCTGCAGAATTACCTCCTGATATTGGTATCTCACCCATATTTAATGTTGCAAATATTATTCCCTATCGAGGTGATGTTGTTGCAGGTGATGGATCAGGGTTACAGGTTGCAGATGGTGTGGATTGATTGAAGGATCTTCCACCTAATCAACCAATCCAACTTGAATTTGTTTTGAACACCAAGGTTATCAAAAAGACTAGGAGGAATTTGTATAAGCAGTATCTAGAAAAAAAGAAGGGGTTACCTGAATCTAAAGTAGTGTGGATGGATGAAAAGGATATCATCAAACATGGCACTTGTTTAGAGGACCTCATCTCAAGGGGAGCTTGAGGTTCTTCTGTCTGGGGAGTATGGTGCAAGAGAACCTTGACATCATGTCAACATGGCTCATAGGGCATCATGATTGTTAATGAGTCAATCTCAATGTAATAAGGTCCATAGGACCATTTTGTGTTGACTAGGATTGCTTTGGACCCATTTGTAAGAACATTGACCCTAATTGGCATGTCTAATCCCTCATGGTCAAATATGGTCAAAGGGTTAGTAGGATGTTTAGGATGGATTAGGTAGGTCCTTTAGGAGGATTTTATATTTCATTCATCATTGGAAGGCATCCATGTATTGGTTTGGTGCCCAAATGTAAAAGTTGCTAATGTTGTCAAAGTTGTCATTAGGGTGACAACATGTAATTGGGCGAATAACTCGCCTCCAACGGTCACTTAGTTTGAATTTTAGTTGGATGGAAGTTGTGAATGACCATATATGTCTTTGATGGTCAAGGAGGAGGGATTAATGTTGGTTGTTGGTATTGTGGTGAAGTTTGGAATGTGAATGAAAGCAAATAAACCAGATTACTTGTCATTTTCACTATTTTGACCCTCATAGCCTAATTGTACAGATTGATCAAGGATATTAATGCATTTGTGTGAGTGGCATAGTGAGTTAGCTTCCATTTTATTCTAGTTTGGTGAAACATGGTGATAAATTATGTGAGATCAATCTAATTTTGTAGAAGCAGGTCAGAAACCCTTGCCTACCTAGGGTTTTGGCTTCACATGGCTTTATCCTGACCTTCCACCCATGGAATCTCATAGAATTTAATTGGAAGTCAAGGAAATGTGTGTATCATAGGATTATGGAGGAATTTTTCAAGGAAAGTGTTGGAGGAAGGAGGAATGGCTATGCAAGAACCAGGCATTCTCATGTGACTAGTTCTGGGTGAATGGAAAATAAGTTGGGATGAAGGGTATGTGGATGGAATAGGCCAAGAAATAATGGATTTGGTGTTTAAGGATCTGTGCAGACCCATAACAACCATTGTACAAGGATTCTCAATCCAATTTAGTGTAGTTTATTTGTAAAAGTGGCCTAATTGCCACATTAGGTCTAATAAGACAATCAATGTTATTGATCCTTGTTATTGGGTAAGTCACCCTTGGAAGTGTGTTTGTCACAAATTAGGAGTGAAATTGAGTTTTTTTGGGTTGTTAGGGAAATAGGATGGTGGAAAAGGGTTCCTAGTCCATTCCAAGTGTGTTTGGAAGGTTGGAGCCCCATAGATCAAGGATTGTGATCAATGGGAAGAAGTTAAGTGGGACATTGGAGAAGTTGTAATAATGAGATTGGAGGTTGTTGAGTGATCACCTTGGTAGGGTGGCTAGGTGAGGAAAGGAGTGTTGGAAAGGATTGTTGGTTGTGGGATAGGAAATTCACTGATTCTAGATGATCTTTGCACCACTTATCATTTTGCATAGATTGCGCCAACTGATATACACACACTTTGCTTTATTCTTGTTAACCAATTAGTCTTGGTACCAGTAACATATTTTTGGGACCCGGTTAAGTTTAGAACCCAGTTAAAGTATTTTGGGACCCCTATAAAATCACTTGTGGAATTTATGGTAACATGTAGTTTGACATCAGATATGATCATCGAGATAATGCATCTCATGCTTCATGATTCAGCAACTGACAAATTTATTTTTCTATGAAGGCAGACATGGTGGAAAGATACAAGGTTGTTTAAGGGAGAACATTTAGTGATGGAATCAAGATGATTAGATTATAGGTGTGATGTAATTTTTGGATGTGAATCAGTCAGAGATTGATAGTATGCAATTTGTTCAGCGAGTGGAAGCTTTTGTGTGCAGTTTCACATGCATAATCCTAACTAGTAGTGCAGAAAAAAGCAGAACAAAGTATCAAAAAACCAGTTTAGAGGAGGTTAATAGAGCTTAAACCATAACTTATCTAGCATGGTTAGATGTATTATATAATTTCATTTTTGTATGAAACCATTGTGTAATTTTGTGTAAGTCAGTGAGACTTCTATTTGAGCAGTGAGCTCTAGGCATTGAGCCTGATTACATGTGCAATCCCCTTTATATAATATTTGTTTACCTTGATCAAGTACATAGATATTTTGGGTATCAGCTCCTCCGTGGTTTTTCCCTTTAGAGGGTTTTCCACGTATAAATATTGGTTTTATTGTATGGTTCATTTATGTGTTAATTTGTGTATGCACTTTAATTTTATATTATGTTAACCGGTTGATCATCAATAAGTTTACAAATTCACTTATCGGTAGAACACTGATTCAGCCCCCCTCTTAGTATTCTTGGATTCCAATTATTGGTATCAAATCCTAGCTCCTTGGAAGAAGTTTAACAACTTGAGGAAGATTCAGAACTTGGAATCAATGGAATCCAGTTTGCAACAACAACTTCAACTTGCTCTTGAGGATCTTGATAATGAGCAGGTGGAAAACAATAAATTGAAGAATGAATAGAGGCAAGCCAGAGAACACATCATTTCACTACAAGGAAAGCTATCAGATGTTCAAGCCAAGAGTAAGGAACTATGTGATCAACTGCAAAATCGGAGTAGTGATGAGGAATATGCCTTAAAAGATCAATATTAGAAACTCACTCAAGGGAATACTACCTTGAAGAATTAAATGCAAGCCCTAACTATGAGAATGTGCAAGGACATTGAAGAAAAGAAGAAGAATGAAGAAAACCTAGCTCAATCATTGAAGGAAAAATTAGATGAATATAGCCTAATGCTCATCAATTCAATGGTACATGTTTTGTTTGTAATAAATATGGTCATATAGCAAGTGAGTGCAACAATAGGAATAATCAGAAAAATCCATCATCCACCGGTCTTGGAAATATCATATGTCATGCATGTAGTAGATTCGAACATATGGCTAACCAATGCAGATGAAAAGGAAATCAAGGATACAACAAAGCAATTTAGAAGAACAATATTGTTTGTTATGCAGGCAACAAGATTAGATATATTGCAAAGTATTATAGAAGTAAGAATCCACCGATAGCTGATGGAAATGCAGATGAGAAGGGAAAGGAAAAGGTTGAAGATATCATAAAGCAGCATGAGAGAAGATGGGTTAGGAAGTCAAATACTCCATCAACATATCAACTGGTAGAGCCATCTAGTCCTGCACCAGATGTAGAAACTTCATCCGCTAACTAAGGCACTCTGTCTTAGGGTAGGCAAATCATTGAAGATCATGCAAACACCCCAGATTAGGTCTATAGTTAGGAAATTCCGATTGCAGATGGATGCTCAAGTGATTTCAAGTATTTACTAAAACCTATATGCAAATATTGTGATCCAAACAGATTCTTTGGTAGAATTTATGACAGTGGAAAATTAGGGTTAATGGCGATAAAAAGGAAAAAAGTTAACTCATTTCTTCACATAGTGATCGAGCATTCTAAAGAGTGATTTATAGAGCATTTCAAGAGTCCAAAGGTGATTTGTGCAAGCATCAACATTCAGAAAGAATTTCATCATCCCGCATGATCTTAAGGTATTTACCGTTTCAAGAAACCCTAGATGTTTATCATCATCGAATGTTGATACTCCTTTGATAGTGTAAATTAAGAACCACCCTCATCCATAATTTAAGAAGCATCCTTTTAAATCTCTTTTGGATGAATTGTTGGGAGCATTTTTGAATGTTTTCCATGGTGTTCTTCACACTGAACACATTAAGGCATACATCCATTGCAACATTGAGGAAATCAGGAGTTATGAAATGTCTTGTGTATTTACTAAGCACCTAATCATCGACAATCAATTGAATTCTAAATATGCTCATTTGCAGAGGAAGGATTTTACCCAATTCATGGATTTTCTGACTTTTGGCGAAGATGAATGGGTTAGGTATATTCTCAGTCGCATTCATGGGCAATTCATATGGTTAGATTGGCCATATTAAATTACTTAATAAGTCATTAATAATATCACATGCCTTCATAAGGTCAGAGGTTTTCTAGGGTCTAGGTGATGAACTTATAAGGCACTAAGGGGGGGTGAATCAATGCAAGAAAAACCAATATAAATCTGATCACCAGCTTTAACAACTTAAAACTTATCAAGCATATAATAAATATCACCACATAAGATAATTCCTAATAAAACAAATTCCATATAACACAAGAGATTATACGTGGGAAACACAAAAGGGAAAAACCATGGTGGGAGTTGGTACCCACAAGATTCACTATATGCAGAATAGAAACCTTGACCAATTAAGGTCTTACAACTATGCCCTCTTAGAAGCAAACCTGGTTAAGAGTCACTCGATTAATGGATTTGAATGATAAGCTTTGTTAAGAGAAATGACCTATTAGGATCAACCTCGCAAGAGGATTTGAGACTCTGATTCAGAGCTACCTTGTTAGGGGATTTATAGATTAACTCTTGTTAAGACCTACCCGGTTAGGGGATTTTTCTACTGCAAACTGTTAGGAAAACAACAGTGAAAAGATATTCAAGTAACACCTTCTATATCTAATAAGATCCACTTCCAATCCTTAAAACATCAATAACACTTCATTACATAACTTCCCTAAACACTGCACAATCACATTCACAATGTTCACTCATTAATTCTCTCTTCACACACATACTGACTTTATACCTCATCACACTTTTTATAAACATTTACATTTAGTCAGCTACAACCTTTGAACTATTTCCTAGGTTCAATGAATCTAGACAAACTTATATCACACGCTTTACATATGTCGGTCATCAACATAAAAAATTAAAACTTGTGTCGCATTACCAATTTAAGTGAGTTTATCACTACTGGTTAAGTGCTCTACCACTTTGTATGTTTTGTATATCAAATCTTTCTCATCTAGTTGAATCTACCAATGTGGTTTAGAACATAGCTCCAAATACAGTTCACCATTATCACTCTAAAACAACATTATCCACCTCTTCATGAATCGCCTGTACCGGTTGTTGGAATGCAATTTTGCCTCAGTTTACTAGTTGAGAACCTAATTACCAATTCTCTATAAAACTATCATCCATATTGGTTATACCTTACTAGTTGGCTTCCAAGGCTTTAATGACTACAAAAACATTGTTGCCATCAATGACAACACAAAACTTAGTCATCAAACATGAATCTCAATCTCTTCATCACATTCACTAACCAATCATACACTAGTTGCATATCAACAACAATCTTTACCTATTCAGTCAAATGCCAACAATCTCCCCCTTAGGCATTAATGGAAACACTTAGGAAAATTTTTGTCAACTAAGTATGCAAAACAAAAATTGACTACATGACATATACTCCCCCTTACTAATTGCTTGCTATAACAAAATACAATATACAATACTCATACAATTACATACCAAATTTTGATTCAACTCTTACTCCCCTTTTGACAACAATACCAAATGAAAAATAAATATATGTGATATCAAAATTTGCATCAAAGCATATATATAGATATAAAGAGTCATAAAGTTTTTACATAGGAATTTTGGAAAAAACATCACTAAAATGAGACTTCAAATTTTTAAAGTCATTGTGCCATGTCTCTAAAATTATGCCTGCAATCTCCATATGAGTCTTGATCTGTCTAGCTAGCTCCTCCATTATATCAACAATGCTCAATTCAGGTGTAGAAAGAATGGCTTTAGATTCCTTATGTGCTCTCTATAAGACTTTGACCTTTGGTATAAGTTATGTTTGAAGTTCTTGCAAGGATCTGACTCTCTTCATCTATTTCTGCTCTTATACTTTCAGCTTGTATTGAAGTTCTACAAATGATCTTCCAAAATGAATAGTAGAGTCATTAAGGGGCTTAAATGACCCACTTACAACCACAAGTTCATGCTCAAATTCTTCTCTTCTCTTCTTCAAATCAACACAAAATAAGGAAAATGTTGAAACAGTAGAGACAATTTTACCTCCAGTTTCTAGTGCTTCCTTCAAATAATCCTTATTAATAGTAAGAGCCACTTTACCTTTATCAATTTTAGACATTAAGTTCTCTATTCTTTTCTTCTTGTAGTTTTTCTCCACATTGACCTAAGAAACATCCTCTAATGACTTTATCTTCTCTCTAGCATCAGAAACAAGTTGTCCAAGTTTGTCAATAAGAGTGGAAAAATTTCCTATATCAGTCTCTGGTAGGAGACTAGACAAAATATCAACTGCATTCCTTATGGTCTTGGCCTCCTTCTGTTGTTCTTTCATCCTCTTGTTTTTATCTTAGGATTGCATGGTAGTTGCAATCTCCATGAACTCAATAGAACTTTGTTTATCCATGTCAAGGGGTCCTTGGATGCTTAATGCATCATCATCATCTTCTTCATCAACACATTTCATTTTAGAATCAAGTGACAAAGGTGTCACTATAGGTTCATTCTTTTCTATCTTATTCTCCCATGTTCCCTCTTTGTTTCCAGTTTTCTCTTTGTCCTTTTCATTTTTAGTTTCTTTAGCCTTCTCTTCTTCTTCCTTTTATTCATTAATGTATGTTATCGGTGGCGTTTGAGTATTACAGTCTGATTATTTACCTGTGGATCCTTATCCTTCTTTTCTTCTTCATCTTTCTTTCCTTCATTTTCCTAATTATGCTCATGTTGTTCAAACATCTCAACATCTACATCATACACATCTATATTATCAGCAATATTATCAACATTATCACCATTATCATAATCAAGAATAAACATCGGGCTAGTTTATGTGTTCACCGATTGCTCATCTAACACAATTTCATCGGGCTTAAAATCAGTAGGTTTAATACCTTCTAGAAAATCTTCACCCTTAAGATTTACAGGTTCATCTGTTAGGCCCAATATGGAAAGCTAATGTCCTGAGAGGGGAGGGGTGAATTAGTACTTCAAATCCTTTTATCAACAATATCTTTACTATTATGCATAAACCAAAAACTACTATAACATAACATAAAGCTAAAACACATAAATAAAAATCATACATGGTTCACTCCATAACACATATATTTTGGTTATGCAGAAACTCTTGGTTAGAGAGAAAAACTATGGTGGGGATGGCACCCACAACTTCACTACTGCAATAATAAAGGTTGCTCAGTTAGAGCTACATATTTAGCTATTTCTGATAGCTTACCCTATTAAGAGTATCAAGATCTATTAGATCTACCTTGCTAAAGGATTTTACAACACTTAATCTAAATGTTGCACCTAGTTAGAGGCTTTACAATTTATAGACTTGATTAGAGTCTTTCACCCTGTTAAAGGTTTCTCTTACAACTTCAAAATTTTCAATAAAATCTTTACAGCTATCTGCAACTTTACATCTAGAATGTTATGGCAGATTCTATGTGCTCAAAATAAGATTACCTTGCCTATAGCATACCTCGGTAACCCATAAAGTAACTCGGTAAACCCTTCTATTTACTCTTTTCTTTTACTATTCTCTGAAATCCTTCTCGGTGACCTCTGTGTCTCTGTAATGGTTATTACACTTAGTGCTTTCTCATGCATCACACATGTCTTGCTTCATACACTTGT
Organism: Cryptomeria japonica; assembly: GCF_030272615.1. NCBI lineage: Eukaryota > Viridiplantae > Streptophyta > Pinopsida > Cupressales > Cupressaceae > Cryptomeria > Cryptomeria japonica. Next base: position 512,119,487 of record NC_081415.1, on the reverse strand, counting down.
GTATATCCATGTCTCACACTTTTTATCTTCAATCCATGATGTATAAATAGATCTCTTATGTCGGTGATCTGATTCATTGCGTTGATCTTACAAACATGATTTCTCAAATGAATAACCATGCAAAATATTTCATTGGTTAGATGACCTCAAAATCATACACAATCTTTAAGTGCAATTTCCAATGTGATAATGGTTCTATGTTCCTCAATCTTGTAACACATTTTCATATGTGTGTCCAAGTTCAATGAATTTGGTAACACATTTCACTTGGTGTATCGTCTTTGCTACTCGGTAGATAGCTCGGTGCATACTAGGCTTTGTGACTACTTTCTTCTATAACCGACTGGACTGTGCATACCGACTGAATATCTCGGTAGTAGTAACTAACTAGAGTATATAGAATGACTTTGGATATAAAACTAATGGCAATTGAAAAGTAGTAACAATCTCCCCTTTTGACATTAGTTGAGATGTTTGACAAAACTACTTTCAAAGTCATAATTCAAAAATCTATATACTTTAAAAAATTTGACTCAATTGATAGTATATACATTAGTCAATGAAATAGTATAATCAGATATACTCCCCTTATCAATATACTATACAAAATTATAATTTGTATGCTCGGTGATCAATGATCAATGTGTTGCTCTTGTTCTTTGCTTATTCTGCTCTGTTCACTGCTTTTGGATACTCTGCCCACTTTACTCGGTATACTCCCCCTGTATACTACACTCCTGTTTTTTGATACTTTGAATACTATATCACTCCCCCTTTTTGACAAACATCAAAATTTAGTTACCATTCGGTGGTGGCAATTGGTCAAAAATAGATTTGTACTTGGTCCATGCTTCGGTGAGAGCGATAGAGAGTGCATCCTTTACACTATCCATTAAGGAATTTTGTGCTTGAATATCAACCAATAATAATATTAAGCCATCTAAGGTGCTTCCCTCTTGTGTAGTAGATAGAAATGTGGCTTGGTTGATCTATTCTTGGACGAATGAAAGATGAGGAAGGAATAATGTCTGAACTGTCATTATGTCCATCCGGATCTTGCGTTCCTCATTCCTTAGTTCCAATTGTTGAGCCATGAGCTGTTGAAGCTTGGTATAAAAGTTCTAAAATGAATTGGGCTCTGGGGTCAACTTATTTGAGAGATCGGTGATCTCTTTCTCAATTGTTTCAGTTTTATTTGTGATGTCTTTAATGAATAAAGAAAATGTACAGAATTTTTGAAATAAATAAAGAATGTGCTTGAGTTGAGGGGACAACTCAACAATAAATTTGACAAGTTTAACTTTGCCAATAGCTATAGCTTTTTGTACCTCTTCTATCATTTTAGCAGTGAGCTCCTTGTCTTTTAGCTTGCTCAAATATTCAGATGCATCAACTCTAGATGTCTCTATCTGATTAAGGAGTTCATTCAGTTGAATAGGGATGGCTGCATCCGTTGACATTGTAGTTGTAGGTAGCATATCTATCAGTAGTGTCTTTACCTTTTGAAGTAATTTATTTTTCTTTTATATGGCCATTTGTTTCTCTTGTTCAGCCTTTGCTTTACATAGTTCACTGAAATCAATGAGTGCTTGCCCTTTTTATTTTGATATATCAACATTGGGTAGCACTATTGGTTTTGACAAATCAACTTTGAAACTATGCTTTTTCATCTTCTTTTCTTTACCTTTCACCGATTGAACTAAGATAATGGCTTGTGAGGCTTGAGGACCCTTGGTAGGTTGCTTGGTAGAGGCAACACTTTGGTCGGTAACTTTAGCCTCTGTAGTGTCCTTTGGTGTCTTAGTGCTTGGTGTCTCAATAGAAACATTTTTAGTGATAGAAGGTGCTTGAGAGGTTTGTTCTTGAGAAGTACCTTCTACTGTAGACTTGTGACCTTCGGTGCCTTGCTTCGTATCCGGAGGGGCTTCGATTGAGACAGGTTGATTGACCAGTGGATAAGGCTTAACTTGTTCCAAAACTGATTCACTAGATACAAGTTTTGCATATGCATTGCCTTCTATCATTTCCTATTTAGGTGCCTCTATATCCATGATATCTTCATCTATTTGAATGGTGTCAACGGGGTCTTGCTCCGTGACATCAGGATCTTTCTCGGTGACATCAACTATTTCAATTGCAGCTTGTTCACGAGCATCCTTGAGTCGAAAGATTGCCTGCCATTGTTCTTTTGTTTCCTTCTCTATGTCAATATATAGGCCATTCATCAATTTCAAGGCCTTTTGCTTGACTAAGAATTGTGTCTGGTAGTTTTCTAGATGATCCTTGATTTCATCTACTGACATGTCAGGAAAGAGATATACAAGACTTCTTTCTCTGATCTGTTTCTCTGAGTCTAGGGCATATTGCATATAATTCTTTGGGAAGAGAATTAGAGACTTCTAATGGGACCAATCAGAATTTCAGAAGTGTACAGATGACAGCTTCTTCAATTTGTCTCTTTTCATCAGCAAATCTGGATTCATATTTAACATATCTGAATCCTCCAAATCCACCATATTCCTTCAGATTAGTACAAAAGTTTTCAACACTATGTACATTTACCTTCTTGCTCTTGACAATCTAAAATTTGCTTGCATCTTTAGATTCGGTGTCACTAGACTCTTTTGACAAAATGAGTCTCCAAGTAGATTTCTTGTAGGTTTTGGTTACTTTTGGAATAGTAACATTCTTTGTTTTCTTACTCGATGAAGCTGCTGATGCTCTTGTGTTAGGTCGCTTTGTTGGAGGAGTTGGTGAGACCTTTGATGGATCCTGTTTCTTTCTTTTCAACACTTTTCCCTTAGGCAATTCGGTGCTTAGTGTTATAGATGCCTCTTGGGCTTTAGATTCCTCTTCGATAATGGCTATAGTGCCTTTGATAGGTGTGGAGGAAGAATCTTCTCTGAATTTCTCCGATAATGCCTTTATCATCTTTGTTTCCTTTCTTGTAGCTTTGGGTAATACAATGCTCATTTTTACCTTTTCCTTCACTTCTTCTTAAGTTATATACCTCAGCTTGGTAGCATGCCTTGGTAGTATAATAAATACATCTATTTGTTGTTGTGTGAGTCAAAATCAATCTTGTAACCCATGGGTGGCAAACATTGAGTTCTTGGTTCCACAACATTCAGATAATAGTAATCGGTGTCTACTTCAAAATATATGTTATCTTTGTATTTCTCCACTAGTTGGGGTGGAATCCGGTACCTGTTATGCATTTTCTCCTGAAACTTGCTGAAGTAATCATCCATAATATCATTAAAACTATCACCTAGCTTCTTGATGAAGTTATTGATCTGATGGGTGATTGGTCGGTGTACTTCCCAAACAACTTTACCGACTGTTGGAAAGAATTTCTCAAAGCAGAAAAACATGCATACAAGCAGTGATCCCAATATTAGTGTATTAGCCAAGTTGTTCTTCTTCGGCTTCCTGATTGTGTTCATATTCTCAAACAGGTTTTTAGTAACACCTCACATAAATCAATTTTCATGCCTTTCTTCACAATTTTATATGCTAAGTCCATTGTTGCACAGGGTACACTATTTTCCCTTGCCGATTGGAAGAAACAGTAACCAATTACTCTAATGGCAAATTTTAGTTTTGCATCAGTGACATGGTTTAATTTTAGTCCTCTGCAATCTGATTCTACTCTGGTCAAACTGATCAATTCCTTCTATGATATCATTTTCTGGGCTCGAGCATGATCATAAATAGGGTAACCGGTGATCAAATGAATGATTTCCTTGGTGATCTTAAATGGTTGCTCTTCTAGCCACATGAAGTCATCATGAACTCTACTCAGAATAAACTTGACCCACTGGGGTTTGAACACATGGGGATAGGTTAGGGCTTCAGTCAATCCCTTGATCTTAATATGCTCATACTTGCTATCCATTTTACCATTGGTGCACAATTCATCAGAGGAATCTTTAATTTCAACGTGACCGAGTTCTTCAACACAACATTTGGTGAAGAATCTCACATCCTCGACTAATAACACTCTATCTAGGATGAGGTAAAATGCGGTTTTGTCATCCAGTTCAGATGCAACTTTGGGAGTTAAAGAGTATTTTAGTGAGGGATTTTCAACATTCTTGACAACAATAGGGTCTTGGATCTTAGGTGCCATTGTAAATTCCAGATAAAAACTAACAAAAGATCCTTAGGGTTTGAGAATTTACAAACGGCAAACACTTCACACTTAGCAGACAATAATAACTTGATAAGATCGGTACACCAGCTTAACAATGCGTTGAGATTGAGGTAAATACCTTAAATTTTTCTTTGTAGGAGGTTTGATTGCCTTGGATTTTCTCTACTTTGCTCTCTCAAAAACTTGGTGAGTGAAAAATTACCACAAAAATGCTTTAAGTACATAATATACCTTATCAGGCTCCGTGCAGGTTAGGTTAAAAACATTAAATGCACTCGGTTCCACTAAACTTTCTTCCCTTTTTTTGTGTTTTAATCGAGTAGCCAGACTTCCTTCATTTACTGACTTGACAAGTTTCCTGTATAGTGCTCCAAAAGACTTTGATAGAATTTCAAATTTACTACGACATCTTAACTATGCAGATTTTGAATTAAGTATATATAAAAAAGTAGGAACTGTTAAGATTTAACTTTGAGAGAGTGCAGTCCCTTCATACCTTTACCGATTAATTTGGAATAGAAGCACCTAACTCGATAGGTAAGGTGCTTTCTTCATTTGACACAATTTCCTTCTTTTTCCAAATCATCTTTAATTTTTCTTTTATTTCCTCAGTGTCTTTTCTAGGTTGACCTCTGCAATCTCCAGCCAAGTGTCCAACTTTGTGACAATGAAAACGTACCATACCAAGATTTCTCCATGATCTTTGATTGTTCATTCCAAACCTTATAAAGCAGTTGGCACTTATATGACCATATCTTCCACAATATTCACACCATATCCTTGTATTGTAATCCCATGGTACTGCAGAATATTTTCAGTAAGGATCTGTGTGAGTTCGATAATCTCTAGTATTTGCTCGGTGTGCAGACCACATGTAGTTCTTTTGCTTAAACCAACACTTCTCATTACTATGTCCATATCTATTGCAATTTTTACAAAACCCTTTGAATTTTGCCTTCTCATAATTGTTAACAGACATTGTCCTACATTGATTAGATGTGTGACCATATTTATTGCAATTGTAACAATAACCATTGGACTTAGTGACATTCGGTTGCTTACCTTTTCTGATTTGGCACATGTTGGCAATATGACCTTGATTTCCATAGTAGTTGCAAATAGGCTTTTTTCCTTTGATGTTCTTCTTGATTCCAGCTTGCTTTAATGATTCTCCTCTCTCAGTAGTACAGATTCCCTTCTCGGTAGAGTCTTTTCCGTTGTAACCAAGTCCTGCATCTTTGTAGGGTCGTCTTGTATTCAGTTTCTCATCCAACATCTTTGATGCTTCATAACTCTTCTTTAGTGTTTCTTTGGATTTCCTTTCTATTTCAAGTTCATTGGTCAACCTTCATACTTCAAGTTTCAATGCTTGATTCTCACCATCTTTCATATTTGCTTCATGATGTGCATAGCCTAGTTGATTTGACATATTTTGTTGAATCCTAGTCAACCTTATGATTTCATCATTCTTATCAGATACTAAAGCTTCAACTTGTTGTTTCTCTCTTTCTAGATCTCTTACTTTATCCTCAGTTGTCCTTAATGCATCAAGATTTTCAGTCATCTGTGTGCTGAAATGTTCATGTTCTCTTTTCATTGCTTTTAGTTGATCAGCTAGTGCTTTGTTCTTTTCTTTCAATGCTCCAATCATTTCTTCTGTCTCTTCAGATATACTGTTCTCAGATGATGTCTCAATTTATTCCACTAACTCTTGAGAGTCCTACAAATCATTAGATAATCTTCTTCTCACTTTCAGAGATTTTTGCATTTGCCTTTGCATGTCTGCAATCACTTGATTAGCATGATCCAATTCTTCTTGCAGATACACAATCCTCCGAGATTGTTTGTAGCCTTCCATTGATAAGATCTTTCCCTTTAGGCAGTTAAACCCTTTTCCAAGATTTAAGCTCTGATACCAATTGTTAGGCCCAATATGGAAAGCTAATGTACTGAGAGGGGAGGGGTGAATCAGTACTTCAAATCCTTTTATCAACAATATCTTTACTATTATGCATAAACCAAAAATTGTTGTAACATAACATAAAGCTAAAACACATAAATAACAATCATACATGATTCACTCCATAACACATATATTTTGGTTACGTAGAAACTCTTGGTTAGAGAGAAAAACTATGGTGGGGATGGCACCCAAAACTTCACTACTGCAATAATAAAGGTTGCTCAATTAGAGCTACATATTTAGCTATTTCTGATAGCTTACCCTGTTAGGAGTATCAAGATCTGTTAGATCTACCCTAGTTAGACGCTTTACAATTTATAGACTTGATTAGAGTCTTTCACCCTGTTAAAGGTTTCTCTTACAACTACAAAATTTTCAATAAAATATTTATAGCTATCTGCAACTTTACATCTGGAATGTTATAGCAGATTCTATGTGCTAAAAATAAGATTACCTTGCCTATAGCATACGTTGGTAACCCATAAAGTAACTCGATAAACCCTTCTATTTACTCTGTTCTTTTACTATTCTCTGAAATCCTTCTCGATGACCTCTGTATCTATGTAACAGTTATTACACTTAGTGCTTTCTCATGCATCACACATGTCTTGCTTCATACACTTGTGTATATCCATGTCTCACACTTTTTATCTTCAATCCATGCTGTATAAATAGATCTCTTATGTTGGTGATCTGATTCATTGTGTTGATCTTACAAACATGATTTCTCGAATGAATAACCATGCAAAATATTTCATTGGTTAGATGACCTCAAAATCATACACAATCTTTAAGTGCAATTTCCAATGTGATAATGGTTCTATGTTCCTCGATCTTGTAACACATTTTCATATGTGTGTCCAGGTTCAATGAATCTGGTAACATGTTTCACTCAGTGTATATCATCTCGGTGTATCATCTTTTTTGCTCACTAGACATAGAATGATACTCAATAGATAGCTCGGTGCATACTGAGCTCTATGACTACTTTCTTCTATAACTGACTGAACTGTGCATACCGACTAAATATCTCGGTAGTAGTAACCGACTAGAGTATATAGAATGACTTTGGATATAAAACTAATGGCAACTTGATAAGTAGTAACATCATCATCCTTATCATATTCCTCTTCAATAGGAATTAGACCCATAAACTTCTTTTAAAAAAATTCAGTCTCTTGTTGGACTGATTGAGTCTCACCGACTAACATCCTTGTCAGTCTTTTCTTAGATCTAAAGAAAGACTTTTCTTTCAACAAAATATCATCTAATTCTTCCTTTGTGGATTTTGGTTGAATATTTTTGAGTGTGTACTCAACGAATTCTCTATCCTACTTCATTGCAGCCTACCACCTTGCATCAATTTTGTTGTATATTAAATTTGAAATTCTCCCTTGCAGCTCAATAAGGGCTTTACTATATTTATTCAACATATACACTATTGCATCTTCTATTAATCTTTGTTCATTGTCACCAAGATTATCATACAATTTATTCAATCCCTTAAGAAAACCATATTCCATAATACTTCTTAACAATTTATCAAGAGCAATAGGTTTATTTACTGGTTTCTCCACAGATTTGACAGTGGAGGTTCAAAAAACCTTATATTTTTTGTGGCTAGTCCTTAGGACTTTCTTCTCTTTCTCAGATTGAGTGTCTTCATCATCTGCATCTGTTGGTGTTGGTTTCTAAGCTTGTTGCTTCTTTCTTTTACCAGTTTTAAATGGTTCAGTTGGAGGTTCAACAACCTTTCATCTTTTTTGAAATTGAAACTTTGAAGATTTTACTGCTAGTTTCTCTTTCTTAACAGTTGCTGGTTTTTCTTTTTCTCCACCTAACCCTTTTCCAGCTCTTGTTTACATACCTATGGAGGTGCCAGTTGGAGTACTAGATGTTCCATCCTATTGAGCAACATGTTTTGATCTAGCTTCAACAATGGTTTCCTTAGTGAATCATGCTTTCTCAACAAAGGCTTGAACTTCCTTCCTAACTTTCTTAGCTATTACTGGTTTCTAGAGTTCAAAGTGTACTTGTAGGTATTTCTCCTTGTAAGTACCAAACCTCTCTGATGTGGTATCAACCGGTTGTCTAAGTAGATGGTCAGCATATGCAATTAATAGTTCTTTATCAACTTCATACCCCATGGGAATAACCCAAGTAGTCTGGGGTTCTACAACTTCCATCATACAGGTATCTATGTCAACCATAAAATAAATTGTTTTCTCATGCCGGTTAACTAACTTTGCCAGTATCCTTTCTCTGGCATGCATTTTCTTTTGAATATCCTTGAAGTATCCCCATACAATCTTATCAAAATTATTACCTAGCATCCTAATTCTATTCTTCATTTGCATCAAAGCAACTGCACCTCCAATCCACTGAATATCATCAATACTAGGAAAAGAATTTTAAAAACAAAAGAATAGACCAAGAATGAGTTCACCAAATTTGAACCTCAATCTTTTTTCCTTCTTAATAGCCTCCAAGTTCAGTATCAATTGACTTCTCAATGCTTTAGATAGATCATAATTAGCATCTTCTATGATCATCTCACAAGTAGTATGAATAGCAGCTACCAGTACACTGTAAATCCTACTTGAGTAGTATACCATTTAACCAATCACCATTGAAGTATATTTCACTATCGGATCACTGATATTGTTCACTATCATTGCTCTCCCATCCCATTTAGATCATGTCAGCTTTTCTACATCATTCTTTGGAATTGATCTTAGTAATGGGACCTCACTGATGGCACAAAGTTCAATGACTATGTGAATGACTTCCTTAGAGATTTTATGTGGTCGATCAAGCCACATAAACTGGTCATGTATCATTCTAAGAACATATATAACATGCTCATCCATAAAATCAACAATGAAATTGAGTGCATGATGAAACCCTTTGTCGGTAACCTTCTTGTATTGAGATTCAAAATATCATTCTCATAACACAATACTCTTTACTGATAAAAAATAGCAACCATATTCAAATCTTCCACCGTGCAATGGTAAAATGATCTAACATACTCAACATGAAATACACCATAAGGAACTTTAGATAGGGCTCCAATGGGATGATTTTCTTCGAATTTAAATGGATGTCTTTTGAATTCATCTTGTGTCCTATTGGCAACATCAACTAGATGTGGTGCATCCATTTTCAACAAATCAATCTTTAGAAATAGATAACAAGATTCTTGAAAAATACCTTTTCCCGCTTCTACACTAGGGTTCCAAACACCGACAAGGCTCTCTAAACCAATTGTCGATCACAAATCACACTAGATCACTTCGAATCTATGTCAAACAGTTTAGATACTACAACCAAAAATTCTACTGATCTCTATTCGCTCTCCAGGTGCTTATACAAATTCAATGTGACAAATATGTTCAAAAAGTTCCTTTTATTTTCCCATTAACTACCGCATTAAATGTTACTATCGATAAAACCCTAAAATATCTTAAAACATAATACTGGTTCACATAACACATCAAACCTACCAGTTTGATCACAATATCACTTCTTAACACCATATTACACCAAAGTATGCATATTTCACATACCACATGGTTCTTCAGGGGGTTCTGAAATAGATCTAACATTAAGTTCCCCCTAAGCTTTTAAATAGCTTAGTTTCTCAATGAAGAGTTCTCCAGAATAGGTGAAGAAATAGGGTATTCAGATTATTTGACTTTAGTTATCTCATTATCTTTCTTTTTCCAGATTCTATTCATTTTAGCTCTGGTCTCCTCAACATCAACTTTCATCTTCCTTTTCTGGTCACTTCATTTATTCATGGGTTTGTTCACTTTAGTTCTATAGAACTTTTCCATATGTCCCACTTTATGATAATGATTACAAGCCATACCAGAAGCTCTCCAATGTCTAGCATTGCCTCTACTAGTCCTTCTTCTGCAGTTCATAGCCATATGACCAAAGTTAGTACAAATTTGACACACCACATTCATTCTTTTCTCCATCTCGTAGGGACTAGACCAATTAGCATAGGGTCTGAACCAATTAGGAATTCTCCGATTATTGAAATTGCTTCTCCAATCTCCACCACATTTCTGATTCATGTTAGAAGTAGGATTATTTTCTCCATACCTACATTCAATAGATCTATGCCCATACATCTTGCATGTGTAACAATAACCTTCAAATCTTCTAAGCACATATCTCTGATTAGTATTAGGTTTGTAACCAATATTAACATCAGATTTGCTTTTGTAAACATTAGCTATATGTCCTGGCTTATGGTAGCTGAAACAAATAGGATTAAAGGTTTCTTGCCAGTGGTTTTCTAAGTCTTAGGAGTAGGTTTACCTTCATGCATGTTGACCTTAGTACCAGAAGGTTCTCCTTTCTCAAATGTATTGTATCCTAATCCAAATGTATCACCTTTCATTCTTTCAGATTGGATCTATTCATCTAGCATGGTAGAACTCTTGTTGAATTTTGCAAGCTTCTCATTAGCTTTAGCAAGCTGTAGAGTAAGGTATTCAGTCCTTTTCATAAAAGTCTCTCTAAGAGAGATTGCTATTTCCAATTTTGCCTTTATCTCTTCTTTTTCCTCATGCTAGTGTGCACAAAGGGTGCCATTTTCCAAATTTATCTTAAAGATCTCATGATCTTTCTCATTGATCTTGTCTTTAGTTGTCCTCCTTGCTTCAAGTTCCTAACTCATCTGGATAGTTAGGGCTTCAAGTTATCTCCTCTAGTTATTTTTCTCACCATTTAGTTTCTCCACTTCTTCAACCAATGCATCTATGTTTGCTTCATTAGAAGAACCGCTTTCATAGACTTCCAACAGTTGTTCAGTAAGCTCTTTCCTTTTAGCAAGTGAATTTTTATACTTACCTCTCAATGTTTCTAGGGAATCCTCAGTTTCACCAAGTTTAAGATACATCTCTCTATAACTTATGTCCCCCATGTCTGCCTTAGGGATCCTTCCCAAGTGGTTAATCCTCAAAGAAGGTTGGCTCTAATACCAATTGATGAACTTATAAGGCATTGAGAGGGGGGGTGAATCAGTGCAAGTAAACTTAATATAAATGTAATCACCAACTTTAACAACTTAAAACTTATCAAGCATGTAAGAAATATCACCACATAAGCTAATGCCCAAGAAAATAAATTCCACTTAACATGAGATTATACGTGAGAAAAAAAAAAAAGGGAAAAACCATGGTGGCAGTTGGTAGCCATAATATTCACTATCTGCAAAATAGAAATCTTGACTGGTTACAGTCTTACAACTATGCCCTATTAGGAGGAGACCTGGTTAAGAGTCACCTGGTTAAGGGATCTGAATGATAAACCCTATTAAGAGTAATGACCTATTAGGATCAACCTCACAAGAGGAATTGAGACTCTGATTCAGAGCTACCGTGTTAGGGGATTTACAGATTAAGGCCTGTTAGGACTTACCTGGTTAGAGGATTTTGTTGCTGCAAACTGTTAGGAAGACAATAGTGAAAATATCTTCAAGTAGCACCTTCTGTGTCTGATAAGATCCACTTTCAATCCTTAAAACATCAACAACATTGTATTACAAAACTTCCCTAAACATCACAGATACCATTCACAATATTCACTCATGAATTCTCTCTTCACACACATACCAACTTTATTCCTCATCACAATTTTTATAAACATTTACATTTAGTTGGGTACAACCTTGGAACAATTTCCTAGGTTCAATGAATATAGACAAACTTACATCACACGCTTTACTTATGTCAGCCATCGACATAACAAATTAAAACTTGTGTCGTGTTACCGATTTAAGTGAGTTTATCACTACTGGTTTACTGTTCTACCATTTTGTCTATTTTGTACATCAAATCTCACTCATCCTATTGAATCTGACAATGTGGTTGAGAACATAGCTCCAAATACCTGTCACCACCATCTCTGTAAAACTGCATTATCCACCTCTTCATGAATCGCCTGTACCGGTTGTCGGAATGCAACTCTATCTCAGTTTATCAGTTGAGATCCTAATTACCGGTGCTCTACAAAACTGTCATCTATATTGGTTATACCTTACTAGTTGGCTTCCAATACTTAGATGACTACGAAAACATTGTTGCCATCAATAACAACATGAAACTTATTCATCAAACATGAATCGCAATATCTTCATCACATTCACTAACCAATCAAATATCGGTTGCATATCAATAAAAGTCTTTACCGGTTCAGTCAAATGCCAACACTAGGTCAAAAATTTCTAACACAGAACTCGCCAAACTCACCGGTGCCACCTATGATGGTAGATCAATTTGACTTGATGATATTAGAGATATTAATATGAAATTTGTAGTAATGGTAATTGGTTATAAAGTTTATCAGTCTAACTAGATAAACTCTGTCTCTGGAATAAACATCCTTATTGCACATCAGATGGTGAAGGAAGATGCACATTATGTCCTATGTAGTGTGATGTTGAAGGAGTTAATAACCAATCTCCAGAAAATAAAGAAATATAAGAAGAATACATTTCAATATGGCTCTTTCATTATATGCTTGACATTTTATTTTTTGTATATGATACTAGGATATGGGAAGATTCAATGGGCTTTTGATAGACTGGTAGCTACTCAAATAGGTCAAGTATTAGATCAACAAGGTGACAAATAGCAAAAGGATAATCTATGGGCATTTTAAAAAACTTTCCAAGTAGAAATGAAAAATTGAGTTAGAATTCCAAAGGAAATTGTAGAAAAATATAAAGATACTATTTTTTTAATGGTTATAAAGATGAATGTATGATGGAGGCAGTCCAGCCTAAAATAGTTTGGATCATGCCAATGGGATATGAAGTGGATGAGGCCACATTCGATGCTTATACACAACATTTATTGAAAGCTCCAGTTGATGAGAAAGAAGAAAAATTTGGCACAAATCAGGAGAAGCATTTAAAAGTCCATCAGGAAAAAATTGCACCCACCATACGAAAGAAGATGACAAGGGTTGCAATTGGGACATTAATCAGTGAGGGTTATGATAGGGCTGAAATTGAACAAAAAGTTAAAATCCTTGAAGCTCGGAGAAAGGAACTAGTGAAGAAGAAGAGGAAGGAGGAGAGAGAAGCGAAGAAGGCATCTCAAGACACTCCTAATGTGGTCCTAGTTACAACAGAGTCATCAAAACAATTGGAAGCACCATCCGGTGAGCTTGCTAGCCCCAAGCCCAAGGAATCCATTAAGAGGAAATAAAAACCAGCTAGGCAATACATTACAGTATCGCCTGAGGAGACTAAATCTGATGAAGAGATCAAACAAGCTCCAAAGAAGAAAGGTGTTTTTGCAAGGGTTGTGAGAGAAAAGAAGGAAGAATGGAAAAAACAACCTAAGATGCAGCCTCCCCAAAAGACTCCCAAAATCACAATTATACATAAGCTAAAGCCTAAGGAAGATGAGCAATCTAAACCAAAAACAAGGAGAAGAACCAATCAGAAGAATTTAGATGCTCAACACATTATTGATATGATCATTAATTATGGTAATCTGGATAACATTTCTACATTCAATGATGATTTTGATGATAAAGACAAGAAGCAGTTAGAGGAGGTAATTGTTTTATATCTTGATTATTTTAGTAGAACTTTGATTAAGTTAGAGAAAAAATTTCCCAACAAATTTTATGATAAGTTAGAGTTCAGAAAATTACGTGCACAAACTTTGGACTGACAAATAAAGGATACATAATTGGTTAATCTATGTCTATTAATAACTCCACTAGAGATTGCAGATTTAATTAATAATATAGGTTCAACTAAATTCAATCCTAAACATCAGATTAATAACTTGATGTTAGAAAAATTTGAAGAGATTTGAAAGGAGACCATTGACATATGGTTCAAAAATATTTCGAGTCTTGGATATGAGTTAAGTCCCAGTTTTTTTTAATCATAGAATATACAATTACCAGGGGACAAGAAACTAATAAAAATAGATGAGTATAATGTAAATACAAATCCATTGGTTAACACTCCACCAGTTACTACACAACTTGCTAATGAGCCCAATTTTGGTAGTGAGGATACTCAAAATCCTCCAGAATCCCATGTATAGGATTTAGACAAAGAGGTTGAGAAGGACAAAGGTATAGAGGATAAGGTCACAGATGATGCACCAAAAGTGAGTGAGGCACCAGGTGGTGAAGCCACTGCTAGTGCATAGGAGGTAAAGGCTATAGAGGATAAGTCACTGATTGACATAAGAAAAAAAATAGTGATAGACTCCCCTTCTAGTCTTGCAATTGACACATTATCATTAGCCAGAGGGAAAATGCCACAATTTTCTATTAGTTTTGACAAGCCTTATCATTTGATGTCTCCGACAGAGAAAAGTTTGGCCATTGCAGTACTTTGGGCTCAAGCAACTCAAGAATATGCACAGGAAGAGTCTAAGGATAGAGAATTAGTATAGAATACCTTTGAGTTTTGAACCGGCTTGTACCAGAATTCTAGACTAAGGAGAGTGCAAGCTCATCCAGAAAATTGCAAAAGTTAATTGAATACATCCCTAAGTAATATGATTCTTTGGTTAAGATCTTTGTAACTAAGGCTAAAGACAAATTTGTTGAGGCTAGGAAATAGACATTTTTGGTGATGATTGCATCTGACAAATCTAAACTTCAAACTTGCTCACAGTCCATTGATGTAGCATTAGCAGAAGGAGGAAAGGTATACAACACTTGTCTAGATTTTTCTAAGCTTGCAACTTCCATAGACAAGAAAATTTTGGATTGTAAAGATCACTTGCTCTAGATTTCAAACTCTTATAATCCAACAACAAGTTTGACAAGTTCTTTCTAAGGTCTAGTTTTGGCAGTTATGGATTAGATTTTGAGGTTAGAGAAGGAAAGGGATAGCATAATAAGGAGAGCTATAGAGCTCGGGAATTTAATTGGTCCCCGACTTGATAACCTGTTATTTTACAAGACATAGCGTATATCTAACATGTACTAGGATGATCCCACTGAATCCCATGCCATAGAATGTCATGCTAGTCTCTTGAATGGATTCACCTCCATTCTTTATTCTCTCAAGTAGGGTTGGGACACATACTTCTTATTTTTGAAGACTTTATATGCTGACATTGTGAAGCATGTATAGGAACTGGTATGTATATATTTGTACAACATTTTTGGTGGGCACCCCTCTTTGTCATTGATGTCAAAGGGGGAGGAGAATAGTGAAAAATTAATGTATATCAAAGGGGGAATACACTAGATGTACATAACTGCATGGATGTATAGGTAAGGGGGATCAGATTCAAAGATAATATTATTTTTGACATGAGTGTTGCCATCAATTCCAAAAGGGGAGATTGTCGGCATTTGATACTCATTCGGTAAGGTGAATTACATTTAGGGTTGTCATTGATGAAAACTCATCTTTAGGTGTTGGTATTTCTCATCCACATTCATTGTCTTATCATTTTGCATAGATTGGGCCAACCGATATATAAACACTTTAATTTATTCTTGTTAACCAGTTAGTCTTGGTACTGGTAACGTATATTTGGGACACGGTTAAGGTATTTTGGGACCCCGGTAAAATCACTTGTTGAATTTATGGTAATGTTTAGTCTGACATCAGATATGATCATTAGGATAATGCATATCATGCTTCGTGATCCAGCAGTTGACAAATTTATTTTCTTATGAAGGCCAACATGGTGGAAAGATACAAGGGTATTTAAGGGAGAACATTTAGCGATAGAATCAAGAAGATTCTATTATAGTTGTGATGCAATTTTTGGATGCGAATCAATCAAATATTGATGGTATACGATTTCGTCAGTGAGTGGAATCTTTTTTGTGCAATTTCACATGTGCAATCCTAGCCGGTAGTGCAGAATAGAGTATCAAAAAACGGGTTCAGAGGAGGTTGACAGAGCTTAAACAGGAACTTATCCAACATGGTCAGATGCATTATATAAGTTCATTTCTATATGAAATCATTGTGTAATGTTGTGTAAGTCAGTGAGACTTCTATTTGAGCAGTGAGCTCTAGGCACTGAGCCTGATTGCATGTGCAATCCCCTTTAGGTAATATTTGCATACCTTGATCAAGTATATAGATATTGTGGGTATCAACCCCACCATATTTTTTCCCTTTATAGGGTTTTCCACATAATATTGGTGTTAGGTTATTGTTTATTTATGTGTTTATTTGTTTATTCACTTTAATTTTATATTTTGTTAAACGGTTAATCAACAATAAGTTCAAAAATTCACTTAACAGTAGAACACTAATTCACCCCCCCCTCTTAGTGTTCTTGGATTCCAATAGTTTCCTCTTCCAGTAATTAATAAATGTAGTAGGGTCTAAGGGGGAGCTTCAATGAAAACTGTGAGATTTTGCCAAGATCAAGAGCTCAATGAAATGTACAAAATAGAGACACAATATAGGACAAGAATAAACTGTATTCTCATCAATAGAAAATGATCAATAGTTAAATAGTTACAATGAATATGAGCCTTCTTATATAGGAAAGGCTATATAGATATTTGAGCACACAAACATGACATGTGGCTCAATAAGAAACAAGGGTAGGTAGGAAATAGGTGTGGGTAGGTAGGAGAAACAATATAATATTTCACATGAGGTGGATCACCCACTGAATGTGGAGTGTAACATCAAGATCACACCATAAAGGGTGGAAATTCTCCTACACACACTATCCCAATGTCACACAAACTCCCAAGTGTCTCATACCCAAACTACTACAAAATGCATTTTCTAAGTAAACTTAAGTATAGTGTAATAATATCCAAGATGAATAATTATTTACACCAACACCCCCCCCCTTAAGTGCAACTTACGGGAATGTACTTAAGTCTACAATGCAACTAAGAAATGCAAGATGGGTCCCGACTACTAGGCCATGTTAGGTACCCATGTACAAATGCAAATGTATGCAAACCAATGCAAGGAAATATCTCACAAAGCAGGGAAAGAGAGAAATACCCAATGGGAAAAAACCCTCCCCCAAAAGAGAGATGAAAACTAGATACAAAGAACTCTCATAGAAGCATGTGAAGGAAAAAACCCCATGTGAGGAAAAAGTCCCCCCCATATGAGAGAAGAAGAAGAAGAGAGACTAGGAATCCCCCCCTCAATGTGGAATCTACACCAATGATAGAAGCTCGATGTATGAAGAAACTGCTCCATGGACATTGAACAACATTCCTCCCCTTAGGAAGAAACAAAACCAAAGGTGTATCCATGAAGTCTCCCCAATCTTGAAGGGAAGATGTATGAAAAAAACTCATGATGAAAGGAATCTCTGAAAACTGCTCAAGTGTCCCCATGTCGATGCTGAAAGATACCCCCTCCAAAGGTGGTAAGTTGTGACACATTGCTGAAAAAGGCACTCCAAGATCTAGTGGAGATGGATGTAGAACATGTCCCAAAGACTCACATGTCTCCTCAAAAGATAAAGAGACCTCCTCCAGGTGTTATACATAAGTATCCACAATCATGTCAATCTCAAAAGAATGATCATGTAGAGAATGAACAAGAGGATCAAAGTGTGACCTCGCAACAATCGAAGAAGGATCATCTTCATCAAAGAGAAGATGAATGTCATCAATGATGTCTCCCAAATCTGCAATGTAGGATTCCACAAACAAACCTGCAATGTCTGTCAAGTAATCATCCCATGAATCTGAAGCTGGAAGACAATGAATATCCTATTGTACTGAATCACATGAAGCCAAAATTGTCGCACTATCTGCATCATCAGGTGCAATAGGTGATGTGATATCAATATGAGGAGATGAAATACAAGTCTCAAGAATGGGGTCACATGTGAGAATCCCCATGTTCAAGTGCCCAAAGTTCTCCTCAAAATCTGAACCATCACAAGAAGTGTGATCATCATGTGTAGAATCATCAAATGTGAAATCATCATCAACAAAATCTGAAAAGGAGTATAACTGAGATGCATGATCAACCACCCCATTCACAATGATATCTCTAGTCTCCAAGTCTCTAATGAAAACTGACTCAGGTGTGAACTCCACAACTCTCTTAGTTGTGCCATGTGTGATTTGATAGATGGAAAGGAGATTGTTTATCAAGTGGGGTACACACAACACATCATTGAAGGAGTTATCCACAATGTCAATAGATCCTTTCCCAATCACATCCATGTATGTATGATTGCCCATCAAAATCTGCAGATGGTGCAAGGCTCAAATGTAGAGAACATTGACTGCGAAGATGCCATAAGATGAGAATCCCCTGAATCTAGAAGCCATCTCTCTGAATCAGGACTGATAGTAGCACATAGAGCTTTTCCTTTTCTTGTCCCAAAAGAGTGAGTCTTCCCACTTATAGAAGCCATGAATGCTTGCCCTTTTCCTTCTGAATGTGAGGAAGTGGAGGTTGATGAATCATCCTCTTGTAGACATTAGGCAAATCAATGTTATGCTTTTTGAGGATATGTGTGAGCTCATCAATCATCTTAGAATGGCAACGACGCTCCTCATGACCAAACTTTTTACAATAGGCACAAGTAGGTTTCTCCCTCTTTGGTGAATTAGCCCTCTTGGAAGAGGATGTATCTCCTTGTTGTGCATAGGATGATGGTTTGTCCTTAGGCTTTGATTGCCATTTCTTCTTGTTTGAGTTGTCCTTTCCTTGATTTCCTTTGTTCCCTTGCTTTGCCACTAATGCTTGAGACTTAGAAGCCTTATGAAAGCCCATGCTTATCAACTTAGTTTGTTCCATCATCAACATTTCATTGAAAGCATCAAATGTAGGCATTGTGTAGCTTGAACCCATTTTCATCCTATGGGTTTGGAAACTAGAAACAAATGCTGCATATTCTTGTGGAATGCGCCCATCAAGTTGAAGATCAATTCAGTATCCTTCTTATCAATGCCACAATCTTTGAGTTGTGCCCTCAACTCATTTGCCTTAGTGACATAATCTTGTATAGTATCAAAGTTATTGGGATCCAACATGGTGAGATCACTATCAATTTGATATACCCTAATCTCATCAACTTGACCATACAAGTCTTGAAACTTTTGCCAAGCATCCTTGATTAGAGTACACTTTTCAATATGAAAGATGAGATCCTTTGATACATACTTTCTTAAGGTACCAATTGCCATGATATTTTTAGTGAGCCAATCCAAGTGACCAACTGGATCAACCTTAGGATTAGTAGGAGCAACAATAGTTCCATCAATGTAATGAGTTAGTCCTTTTTCCATAAGTTTACTCCATGCATCAATTTTCCAAGTAGCATAATTATGAGGAGTTAAGAGAGGAAACTTAGAAGAACCCATAGAAGAAAAAAGGAAGTAAAACAAGAGCACAAAAGCACAAGATACACCCCCCAAATTCACTCAATCAAAGTACCCCCCCCAAAATGATGATTTTGGCAATTTATATGTAGTTCGTGTACAATAGGCCACTTGCAAAAAATGGAAAGGTGGACTTCTGATTTTGTTTTACATCTGCCCCCAATAGGCTAAGAACTACAATGCAAAAGACTAGAAAGATAGATCTATCCAATACAAGTGCCAATTTGGCCAAATAAGACCATATGCTGAAAGTATAATTTCTACCCAAAATTGCAGAAAATTGATAGCAGATTATGAAAGTAGAGGAAAACTCATGCACTTTAAGAAAAATGGCACTTGAAAAGGAGTTCGTATGAGCCCGAACGGAGTCCTGAAAGTTGTAAAAATGGGGATTGGATAGGTACAGTCACCAAAAATTCAGAATTCTGAAAAATCTGTCCACCAAAATTAGAACATAATTCCACCATGTGAAAGTACATGAAATTCTAGCCCATTTCAAAAAACATTGCACCAAAAAGTGAGCAAAAATGAGCAAGATATGGCCATTTGAAGTTGAACTACAAAATCAAAAAGCTCAATGAGAGGGGCCTGCAAAATTTTTGAAAAATGATGACATCAGCGCACTACGGGGTTAAATTTGACAGTCGTATGACCGTTGCCAAAACTTCACGGTTGACTGGGCGCTGACGTGGCATGATCTGACTGGGTGGTACGGTCGTAGTGACAGGACAGGTGATGTGGCAATCAATTGGGCTATTGCATCTGCTGTCGTGGTGCTGATGTGGTAGGGTCCACATGGCAATCGGTGCAGGGTCGGCAGGAGGCATCAGCAGTGACGTGGTGGCCGGAGGCGAGGTGCTGGCGGCGGCGGCGAAGGCGTCAGCGGGACTGGCGGGGGCGGCGCAGAGGGGGGCGTCGCTGGGGCAGCAGTGGCGGGGGTAGTGCGGTGGCGGCGCCATGTGGTGCTACAGCGAGGCGGTGCAGGAGGTGACGTGTGGGGAAGCTAGGACTTGCAAGGGCTACAGGGGGGTCTTCGGACCCCCCAAACAAAAAAATTTTGATTTTTTTATTTTCAAAATTTAATTTTTTCGAAAAAAAAATTTTAAAATTTTTTGCAAATTTTTTTTTTTTTTCCAAATATTTTTGCAGAAATATAAATAATTTTTTTTTTGAAATTTTTTTTCAAAGTTCATACAATAATAGCAAAATTGTCGAAAATATTTTTCTCACCAAAATAGGCCGACTTTATAACCAAAATTCATGGAAACGGCCACCTGGACGCAATGACAAGGTCGGATCTGGTCTAGGAGGCCTCCAAAAGATGTTGCTCCTCAGGTCTTCCTCTTGACATTGCAATAATGCCTCTTCAAGATGAATCAATGACGCTCTAATGGCTCTAATGCCATGTGAGATCTTGCCAAGATCAAGAGCTCAATGAAATGTAAAAAATAGAGACACAATATAGAACAAGAATAAACTGTATTCTCATCAATAGAAAATGATCAGTAGTTCAATAGTTACAATGAATATGAGCCTGCTTATATAGGCAAGGCTATATGGATATGTGAGCACACAAACATGACATGTGGCTCAACAAGAAACAAGGGTAGGTAGGAAATAGGTGTGGGTAGGTAGGAGAAACAATATAATATTCCACATGAGGTGAATCACCCATTGAATGTGAAGTGTACCAACAAGATCACACCATAAAGGGTGGAAATTCTCCTACACACACTATCCCAATGTGGCACAAACTCCCAAGTGTCTCATACCCAAACTACTATGAAATGCATTTCCCAAGTAAACTTAAGTATAGTGTAATAATATCCAAGATGAATAATTATTTACTCCAACAAAAACATCTTTACGACCCCTCTTGGTTTGATGATGAGATTCTCCTCAACTTGGAAGATATATGTGGTTTGGATGTACTGTTTGGAGGTTCGGCAAATAATGCATCAACTTTTTGAAGACCTAATTTCTGAGTGTTTATTTTGGTGATTATGATCATTTGGGCACTTGCAATTTAAGAAGTGAAGGAAAGATAAACGTGCAAATTCAAGTAGAAGTGTGAGAAAAGAGTTTGTCGAGTAGTGATTTGGCATAATGGCAAAAATTGTAAGTATTAATAATGATTCTAGACTTGTGTATGAATTAAAGCCTTTTATTTCTTGTTAGAAATAGATTCAATTGGATTTTTTTTGGAATTGATGATCATATTACTCATAAGGAAGATGTTTGTAAGTATATTCATATTTACTTAGAGTAGTATGATCATGGAAATATTATAGCTTTCAGATAGATCAATTTGGCTGGTAGTTCGTAGAGATTGAAAAATGAATTTGGCGCCCAAGGATTCAAGGTTTTGGATTCATGGAATTTTTTTTCAATGATCACAGATGAAGAAATTATTAGAATTCTTCTTAGTAGGATTCATGGTACACATTTATGGCTTGATAAATAATACTTTACTTAAAAAGATGAATTGCAAGCTATGATAGGGTTATGTGTGACCAGTGTAGTGTCGATGCTGAAATTTGTTAAGAATGTTGAAGTGAATCATTTGACTGGTGTTGTATAAAATGGAAGAGCATTGAGAATTGACACCATTAGAGATGCAAATGTTAGATATACAACAATGGAAATATCATACAAATTTTATTATATGAATAAAAAGGGTTCTCACGCATCAACCAAAGTTCGTATAGCATATAGGATGGTTATAGAGAATGCCAAGTATGATTTGTGTGAGATTATACACACTATTGTTTGACAACCTAAAGATGATGAATAGTGAGATGTATCCATTTCATTATGCTTCTGTGATTGTTTTTTTGGTTTTCTATTTTCTCCATTCATTTCCTTGTATTGAGAGAATTTCATGGATGAATCATATGACTATTGGGTCTCAGATCAAAAGATATTTAGATGGTTTGGAATAAAATTCTAAGATGTGTAGAAATTTCTTTGAAAAAATTAGGAGTGATCTAGTTTTGAGGAATCAGATTCCTCCCAAGGTTTTGGATTGGTATGAAAACAACATTATGTTTTTAGTTGATAAATATAATGTTTTTAAAGAAGTTGTAGTTCCAAGAGCATCTTGGGAAACTCCATTACCTTATGAAGATCTTGAAGATGAATGTATGAAGTTATTAGAGAAAATTTTGATGATACCAAAAGTTCTGTATGCATAGAGATTTGGTACAAGAGATGAGATTATTGGAAGGTTTGAAATGCTAGCACTAGATAAGAAATCGAAGAAATAAAGAAGGTTTTTCAGAGATGTCTTTGCTTCTAGTTCTAATATTGAAAAAAGAGAAAAGATAGAGAGTTCAAAGAAGAAGGAAATCATGCCAGTGAATATTGATAGTGATGAGGAAGAAGAAGAAATAAAGATAGAATAGGTAATAGCTTAGAATGCGCAAGTAGACAAGGAGTAGTAAGTTTCCAAAGAAATATCCAATGATGATGATTTTATAGAATAAAAGGTGTTGAAGTTGTTTGAGAAGCCTAGCGGTATGAAGTCTATTGGATAATATTATCATGATCATGTGTTGTATGAGTAGTATGTTATTGAGAAGGATTTTGTGAGGTATTTAGTGCAGAACAATCTGGTTGTGACTAATATTGCAAAGTGTCTTTTCGGAGGAGCTTGTTGAAGCATTTATTGAGAGAATTGATGAAGAAGATGTTAATATGGAATTTATTGAAGGAAACATGCAAGAAATGATTACTAAGAAATGTAGGAAGGCTCATCAGGTGTGAATTCTTAATCTATTAAATTTCAAGAAATTGATTGGTGAAGCTGAAAGGTTTTATAAATTTTGTTTGAAGTGGTCGGTTTCCACACAAAAGTTTAAAAATAAAATTGATCAGATTGGGTCTCAGTTGGTTGAAATGGGTAAATTTTATAAATTTTTAATAGATGTTTATGGTAAATAAAGGGATAAGGCACATGAATTGCATAAACAGTTAGCCTTGAGGAAAAGTCAGAGAGACAAATTTATTAGGATGTTTGTAGAATTAAGAGATGACATTGAGTTGAAACTTTATTCTTATTTGAGTTTTTTGTTTGATGCAGAATGTGTTGAGAAAGGTGATCACTATAAATAAATGTATTGACTATGAAAGTCAAAGTAGAATTTTTTATGCTTCTACTCATGCTTGGAAGGCCTCAGTGATAAAATTAAGGAAGCACTTTAAGGAATATCTAGCTAAATGAATTCAAATGATTTCAATGTTTTTAATGGCTTGGTGGTTGATGGCCTTTGTCCTTGATAGAAAAAGGGGGAGAAAGATCAATAAAAAATGTTTATGTTTTCATATTTCATTTGTTTCATTTTTTACTATTGTTAGGGGGAGCTATTGGCTATTGTTGTTGTTATTTGTTGTTATTTGTGAGTTTCTGATTAATTGATTATTCTATGAAATATGAAATGAGATTGGAATGTGAAACATTGATATAGAAAGATGTGAGTGAGTTTGATATGTGAATGGTGAAAGCGAAAGTGGGTAAAGGTGTGATACAAGGAAGTCTATCAGTTCTTTTTGTAGTGTAGGAGTTACAGTGGATATAGATGCAGTGATCTAAAAGGTTTGGTGGTTCAAATATTTTAGTAAGAGAAAAGTTTTTTCCTTTAATAGTGACTGCAATTTGCATTCTGAGACACCTCTATTTATACAGTTCCTTTTTTGATATTGTAATTTTGTATCTTTTCCTAAATGGAGTTAGATACAGGTTTACAAATCTCTTTTGTATCTTATTCCTTGAGAAATTATCTCTACCTTTTGTAATCATTTTATATATAGTGGATTATCTTGTGGGTTGACTTCCACTATGGTTTTTTCCCAATTTAGGTTTTGCACGTATAAAAATGGGTGTTCATGTGTGTGTTCTTATGATACTATTGTTTAATTCTTCATGTTGTGGATAAATGGATTTAAGTTGTTCAAATTTTAGTTAATGTTGATTCACCACCCTCTTAGCATCTAGTGTGTTCAACATAGGGGACTATTTACAAAGGTATTATTTTGTGAACTAGATGTAGAAATGCTTCTTGTGATGATCCCCGTGAGTTGATAGGGAGAAAAAAGATCATTTGGATCAACCATACCTAAGAACATCAAGCCAATTTGAGTAGGACTATAATGATTTTGAGGGATACTTGGTCTAGATGTTCTCCTCAAAACAACTCCAGAGGTAGTTTAGATTGTAAATCTCATGGACAAGATCCACAACACTTTGACCACTCCATGAGTGTGCTACAAAGTTACTCGATACCCAATACCACACTTGTTTGATTAAGAAAAATTTCTACAAGTTTTTCTACTTTTACAAGTCAAACAAATTTAAATTGTATTAGACACACACAAACAAAGATTAGCTCAAAATAGTTTATGTTAGGTTTTCCAAAATGTAGAAGAGGGAATTCAACACCCTCATGGTGATGGAACCTAGAGGAGAAAATTGGGCAACTCTACCTCACTAAAGGGGCACTTTGGTGAGCTATGGAGACATAAGAAACAATTTATCTAAGCCTATAAGTGGAATTTACTAAATAGTTGAAGCACAAAAAATGATAAAAATGTTTTGATAGTAGAATCTAAAAGTGCAAGCCAATAAGGTCATTGGGTGATCTCTATTAGCGGTCTCTCTAGGATGCATGCCCTAGTTTTGGATGACAATGCAACATGTATATGTTTTGTGCACATGGAGTACAAAGACCATACCAAAAAACAAAGAATAGACTAGAAGATGGATTTTAATGTGATAACAATGATAACAATAAGATAACTAACTATAAAACAAGAAATAAGTGAGAAATGAAAGGAAGAGAAGAGACTTTACAAAGGGTCCATGAATGAAGTTTCCAATAAACATGAATAGACTCCAATAACCTACACACAAACTATAAATACAAGAATATTGGGGTTGTTTTTAGAGGCTTTCCATAGTTCAACCTTGATTTGGTGTTTACATCTCCATAGATATTGAAGATGATAGATAAAAGAAAAAAATATATGAGAGATACAATGCAATAAACGATAAACTTGATAGGCTAATGGAGACAAGAAGATACAAATATGATAAACAAGAGTGAAGAAACTCCACTTCATCACCAACAAAACAAAATCCTACTGGAGTGAAGATGACTACAAAACACTCAAAGACACAGAGTTGTAAGAATGGATATGGTGTGATGGTAGTGGTTCAAAACCTAAATGACCAAAACCCCAAGGCAAAGAAGTAGAGAACTATATCTTGTAAGAATGTGATATAAGGATGTGTGAAGAAGCTAAGAATTTTTAGGAAAACCCAAAGGACCCAACCCAATGAAGCTCAAATAGGCAAGATATAGGCGCTACAGAAGAATCTCAACATTGATTGTCAGAGAGGGAGGTGTTACACTACTAGGTATTGTAGACGTAATATTCCAATGATCACCTATAGTCTGCAAATTTGTAAGATGAAAGTGCAATGGATGAACATCTTTGTGGCAGGTTTTCGTCTATGAATTGTACAACCATAAAAATTGCACCAAAGGAAAAGGAAGAAGGTGACAAGGAAAGATACACTAGCTGAGTGGGTAAAGGGCCAAAGAAATATCTACAATCAACTTAAATAAAAGGTGCTTATGTAGTGTGGAATTGCATGGGGTGCAAATTATGGTGTTACAACAATTGAAATTTTTAGCAATCATATTGAAAATAATTAATGTAACATAAAAGAGTGGGTGTAAAAAAAGAGTAATTTAATTCATGATCATTAGATTGAAATTGTTAGCAAAATCAAATTACGTATTTTTCTTAAAAGAAGATCCATGATTTGAAAGATAGGAAATTTTCAAATTTCTACTATAATATATTGTCCATCATATAAGTTTCCCTTTTCTAATAGTAGTGACAAACAATTGTTGACTTGATCCCTAAATTAAGTCATGACTATTAGACTTGGTATTTTATTCTTATACTATTTCAAAGTGTATATGTTAAGGAGCAAAGAAGGAAAACCATGGAAAATTTTAATTTCTTAGGAGAACATACTCATTACTCTCTCACAATGCTAAAAATGAAATATGGATCCATTATTTTCTTGCTTGGTCTTTCTCCTCGTTGTTAAGGAATCTTGTCATGGGAAAAAAATGTTATTAAAAGCACATGATTTGATCATTGTAGCTAGATAAAATGTTACACTAGGTAAATACATATGCTATGATTATAAAGACATTAGTATAGCCCCTATGGAACATGCCTTTTGTTTAAAACCAATAAAGCTAGTTTAAGAGAGAGAAAATAAAACTAGAGTATTTAATATGAGATTCTTTGGGTGGGGAGATGAAAAATGGATGCATTCTTATTATAAGTTACCATGGGAAAAACACAAAGTTCAAGAAGCTAAGGAGAAAAGTGATCTTCCAAGATTACATGCTAGAAAGAATTTAAAGGGATGCTTTTTCATCTAATTAGGTACAGAGTGGATTTTAATTAATTTATATGGAATTTGGGATTTGAAATGTTTTGAAATTGTTTCCCCTTATATTTTACTCAAATATTTCCTCTTATATTGTTTTTTACTCATTTGTACTCTTGCAAAGGTTTTTTAGAGAGAAAAAAATCCATCCAATTTTTGTATTTAAGGAGTTTAAAATTCACCTTTTATTGTCATAGGAATGTCATTTTTAAGGTTAGCTTATGTCTTTTCCTCACATAGGTCTCACTCGATAGGTAGTTTTTGTGGTGCTTTTTCATATTATGAAGTTTACAATTTAAAATTTATATGTTTAAAGAGATTATTTATCATTAAATAAAATAAATTATTATAAATTTTTATTTATTATAATTTAATAGTGTTGGAAAAAATCAGAATAAATAAAAGTATATAAAAATAAAAATAAAATTGATATTATATTATTTTATGTTTTAATTATTTGTTATTAGAAATTTATATTTAAATTATGAAAAAAAATTATAAATCAATATTTTTCTATGAACACGCAATGAAATTGCTAACTCTTAAGCCTACAAGATCTTTTTGAATGTTAGGAGATTTATTGAGTTCCTCCTTAGTTATAGAATTATAAAGTATGAATTTTTTTGAAAAGATTGAACATAAATTGAATGATTTGAACTAAGTTAGTATATTTTTATGAGATAAACTATTAAGGAACTTAATATATTAAATGAGTAATAATTCAATAATATTAAAATTAGGAATTAATAAATCTAGAATTTTTATTTTATAAATAAGTATTTATAAATTTTGTATAAATTTATAGTACAAATATATGTCTTCTATTCTAATAACATATTCAAAATTTAATTAGTAGACTTTCACAATATAATAAATAAAAAACTTTAGAGAACCATATAAGTCATACATGATACCTATCCTTCTTAAATGTTGAGGAAAATTATTCATTTAATGACACCTTTTCCAATTGTTGCAATAATTTTATATTAGTCAAACTTTTCTTGGTGTGCAAATGGAGACTTGAAAATCACAACCCAATACAAGGAAGAGACTTTCCCTCCTCATTCAAATTATATTTATTTGGTGGGTTTACTCTAGTTAGAGTAAAATAACATCACATTTAAAATAACATAGTTTTTCATTGTTCGCAATAATGATTAGTACACACTTTTGTTCTTTTATCTATTTTCAGTAAGTATTAATAAAATCAACGATAAACATCTTGTCAAATTTATAATATATAACTTTTTCCACAACATACAATGTCAAAACTGTTATAGCATGCAATAAATATTTGTTGAATTTTAAAAATTTGTTCAATTTAGTTTCTTTAGGTGTACCTACCATTGATTGAATTCATTTCTAATTTTGACTTTGATGACAATACTTCAAAACATAGATTTGACTGATGGTTCTAATAGTTGCTAATGCAACATAAGAAAAAGAGTATTAATGTAAAGTATTAATGTAAAGTTTGAATTTTAGCAGATATAATTTCAAAGTGAAGAATGTCATAAAGCTTTTTACCATTTGAAATAATAATGAAAAAAAAATCATTTATGTATCAAATGTTCATTGACATGAATCCTAACTTCTATATGAATTAAAATGATTTTAAATTATCATCTAATACACATGATCAAAGTCTTAATCAAAACCAAAAGATTCTACTTAAATCACATTTTCAAACAACGAAACTTACCTTGAGCATTAAACTGAATATATTTTAAAGACAACATCTGGCAACGAAGTAAACAATGATGACAGTAGAAACATGGAAAATTATCGTCCGTCAAAGAAAGTGTTCTCAGACTGAAAGAGGAGGAAGAAAGAATGGCTGAAGAATAAACATGAGAAAAAGTCACAAATCAATATTTATTAGTTCCTGCCCCGCATGGAACTATTGGCGAGGCTTTGCATTAAACAGTGATTAATCATATGTTTGGGTGGCCAATAGCATGCCTTTGTTTGTGCTGTGTCAAGAATATGTTAGGTTTAATTCCCAATTTGACAAAACTATGTGATCGAGTTTTAACACTCCTCTGCAAGGTGGGAGCTTTGGCAGGTTGTCGATGGCCGACGAGGAGGCAACGCAGAAGCCAATGCAAGAGAACGCACAACTTCCAAAGTGACGTCTGAAGTTACTCGTTTTTGGTGATCACCGTTTCTGCAGGAGGCTTAGCAAAAATGGCATAAACGAACAGTTGGCAATTGGGTTCTATTTTTCTCATGCAGATTACATGTGGGTGTTGAAGAGTTTGCCAACTGTAGTCTGTGCCACATCCACAGATAAGCAGCTCCGTAAATAAGTTGGAAGCGGGAGAGGGTTAACACGGTTCCTGGCAGGTACACAGTGTTTCAAGGACAGGGACAGCTGGATGCATTTCACCGATGGCAGGGATTGATTTTATTATGAAATCTTTAAATATGATAATTTTTTACTAGTCAATTTCAATAGACTTTCTGAATTGCTAAAATAATATGTAGGAAAGCTGAAATCTCCTACAAGTTTAATTGTACATGACACCAAATTCAAGCTCATTTATAGAGTTATATAAACCAGTTTAGCCATTCCAAAAGTCATTTGAAGTTGACTGGTATAAATCACCATGTTTCAGGATTTCATAATAAAATCAGTTTTTCATACTCAATTTCATTAATCTGTATACTCAATTACATTAATCTGTATGTCGTTTGAAGAACAAGGTCATTGCTGGAGAATAGTTACATGCAGGACAGGTATGGATGTTTAATGTATCAGCTTTCATGTTACCAAACTCATCATGTAATGGTTCACTTTTGATTCCTTACTAGTATGCAACAAAGTAACTGTTTTGACATAGTTGGAAATGATTAATTTATTAAAATTGGGTTATTAATATCTTTTGGTTAAAGAAATAAGTTGTCACTTACAAATTATTTATGAATATTAGTCTAATTAATAGATATCAAATTTATTCAAAATTCAAAATGTTAATTTATATTTGTTGTCAATATAAGAAGCCTTTCTGCTTAATAATATTTCTAATTTATTATTTGTCATTTAAATTCTTAATTTAAATTTATATAAACATATTTACATTCAGAATCATATTAGTGATGGTATGTGAGTCGATGCAAAGTAAAATAGTATGAAATCATACTCAAATCAAGTATGATAAGGTAAATTTGATAAGGGTAATAGAACAACTCCAGAGCCATGTAGAAAAAATACCATACATCTATACCACTGAGTATACATGTCAATTGTATTTGCTCAATATTTATAAATTGTATAAATTGTAGATTTCATGTTTATAACTCATAATCAATTTAAGATCAATCAAGTGTATCTTGTCTAGAAATATAGATAGGTCTACTTAGATTCATTTGTTTCACATGACTTACATATCACTAGACTTTAAATAAATGTCAAATATTTTCATATCATACACATCTTACAACAACACTAATTAGAACAAAGTCACTCTTTACAAATAATGATAATTCTGAAATGCTTAGCTAAACTACCCATAAACTAACTAATCACTAATAAAGAAATGTTATCAACTATTAAATATATTAATTCCATATTAAATTTCATTGTTAAAAATTTAATAAATGAATAAATAATTTATTAAATGCTATTATGTATGAAAAAAAAATTATTCACTAAATATAAAACTCTCTACAATTTATACATTAATAGCATATCACACTGTTACACAAGAAGAAAATTTAAAACAATTCCTGATATCTCATAAAATATGTGAAGATTCCACTACGTGGAAATTATTATTTGGAATAAGAATGTAATGGTGGTAACCTATTTCATACAAGATACTTTGTATTCCTCATGAGACTCACAGTTACCAATGTCCTTTTACTGTAAACTTTTTACCAGAAATTTAATAATTAATATATAAATTCAAAGATACCAATGCTTCTATTAACTTCAGAATTATTACGTCTATTATTCTATTCAACATTGACCTAAAACTTGTATTGTATAGTGTTTTTCATACTAAACATAGAAAGTAGGATTTTGGAGTTGTCAAAATCCACTTGAAACATATTAATGGTATTCTTAGTTATTGAATAAGTTTAAAGTTATATGAAATCTATTGTATATTGTATATTGTGTTTTTGTTTTTAAGGTGTAATAAGTATTATTTTAATTTGTTGATCAAGATTTCGTTTTAAGTTTCATTGTCTTTTGTAATTATTTGTAACATTAATAATAATGTCAATTTATGCAGAAATATGTGTTTCAATACTTCTCTCAGTCATATGTAAAGTTATGGAGAACTATTAGATGTCATAAATTCACCTTTGATCTAATTTTAGAAAATTAGTGTTTTTACTAAATATTGTTTTAATCAAATTTAAATTATGTTAATGTTTAGAAAGTTATTACAAAAGACAATGAGACTTAAAGTAAAATCTAGTACAATAGATTATGAGAATCTCTAGTACATGTCTAAATGAAACAAAAATAAAATATAAGTGTACAAAAGATCTCATATAACTCTAAACTAATTAGATGACTACTCTTTGTATATGGATACATAATTTCTCACACCATTAAGTTTTTATTATTAAATGAGAGAACAAAATTAAATCTAAGGTTCTAGAGGAAATCTAGATAAGAAAAAAAATATTCTTGAAACAAACAAGGATAAAGGTCTATTTCATACTGACTTAATGACTGGGCCTTTGGCTAACTATCTTTCTTTCATTTCATGGACATGGATGTTTCTTGTAACTAACCTTATTAGTCTATATTGAATTTTACTGTAATTCTTTTTTATTTCAATGGTTTATAGAGATCTCCTCTTTAATCAAAAAAATATTAAAATTGTTGAATTATTAAATGTTTGAAGATTTAATATTTAATATTTTAAGAAAGTCACTTGAAGATTTGAAGCTACATTTTAAGAAAGAAAAGTTTCCAGTCCTAGGTGTATTGGTGAGTCTTGAAGCTACCAAAGAAGATGAAATCAAGGGTTTGCAATCACATATAGTAGTTGTAAATTATGTTGCAAAGAAAAATAAGCCTCCTTAGAATGTCAAATCTACTAAAGACATTGAATGGTTAAAATTAAGTTTACACAAGATACATTAAGCAATGTATTTGATTGCATGCTAAAAAGCATAAACATGGACAATTCATATTGGCCTGAAACAGTTTATTCGACTATATATTTGCTTTATCAATCTCCAATAAAATATTTAGATTGTAAGTTTGCCAAATAAACATTGATTTGAAAAGAATTTGACAAAGAAACATCTAAGAATGTGTAGGACTAAAGGACAAGTTAATAGTGATATTATGTGCAATATTTACTAAAGCCATAGACAAAACACTACAAAAGAAAGCAAAAGAAATAAATATGTATATATATATTGACATATATTTCTTGACCATTGTTAGTTGATTTACATGGAACTTAAATTGAACGTAATTGTTCTGAACATTGTTTGTCAATTAACTATATACAAAAATAGTACAGTGGTAATAAATTGTTTAATTTAATTTGCATTTTATGACTCAATTTCTTTCTGGACTTTGTGATTGTTTTGAGCTTCCACGTGGCCTTTTTGATTGTTTTCTCTAATGAACCTACAAAATGCATTATATTTGGTAATAAGTTTGTAATCAAATAAGCCATGATAGAGAAATTGGTCTACAATAAAAAATATTTTGAAACATAACAATGAATTTTTCTAGACAAAAAATATAACAAGAAGTCTCAGTTTGGAATTAGAGATCATGATGTCAATGCTCAATGCAAACATTACAGCTCTGTGCATGCTACTAATGAGCAACAATATGTAAAGGAGAATGAGAACAATATGGAAGTTGTAACTTTAAAAATGGAAAATGCATGTAAGGATGAGGTTCTAGAACTAATAACTGTAGCATAAAAGTTTCAGTCTGAAGAACATAGAAACCAGGAGGGTAAATTGAAGTGGAAGAGTAGATAACAACATGAAATAGAGTTAATTAGTGCAGAAGTAGTGTGACATATCTCTTGAAGGATGCAATTTATCAAAACTAAGTTAAGAGGAGATGAAACCAATGGTTACTGAGGTATGTTTACTTGATTAAATGATCTTGTGGAGCCCTTTTAACTTGTTTTTAAACCCAGTGGACTAGGGGTATGAAAGGAGATGTTATTTCATGGAAATAGATTAGAAAAAAGAAATATTAAAATTGAAAGAGGAGAATGATCAATAGTAGCATGCAATGAATGTATAAGGTCAAATCCATTAGTTTGTGATGTTTTTTGTGTTACATAAGATTTATGTTCTTTATTTGGTAAGTGTAATTTTATTGAAGTTTTTTTTGAGGAAAGTGATAATATATTTGAATATACA
This sequence comes from Cryptomeria japonica, assembly GCF_030272615.1. Lineage (NCBI taxonomy): Eukaryota > Viridiplantae > Streptophyta > Pinopsida > Cupressales > Cupressaceae > Cryptomeria > Cryptomeria japonica. The sequence continues at coordinate 512,086,193 of NC_081415.1, read as the reverse complement.
ATTTTTTAAGATATGATGATGAAAAGAATATTGATTTTAAGATCATGGAAAGAATAGGACATAAAGGTCAAGAGTTAGGAAAGCATGAATGGGTAGAGGTTCCTCTCATGTTTTTCCAATCTGAAGAACTACTTGAAAGGACCATCAAACTTTGTGAGCCATCCAAATTTAATAATACATCAATATTAATATTCAATTTCTGTTTCCACATTTTGTTTCTCTTCATATAGATTTCTATGAGTAACATATTAAATTAGTTTTAAAGGTCTCCACACTTAAAATTTTCAAATTTATTTAATATACGTGGCTGTTTAATTTAAAAATTCTTCTTCAATGTAGGAGGCTATTTTACCATAAGAATATATACACAACAACATTGCAAATTGATGTACATCAAAAACTAGAGTGAGGAAGAAGAACCCCAAATAAATTATGTGTATGTAGTAACAAAAAAATATGAAGGTTAGTGAATACAAATTAGCAATAAGTTGTGTAATTTCTTTGTGTATGATTTTATCATATATTTTGTGCTTTGAGTATCAGATTTAATTGTGAGAAAATATGTTTTAGTGTAAAGAGAATTGATGGGACAATTTAAGTGTATATTTATTTTTTAATTTTCAATTGATGGGACAATTTAAGTATATATTTATTTTTAATTTTTCAATTGATTTATGAAATATTTTGTAGTACTAAATAGGTGTTATTTCAATTAATTAATATATTCTATAAATGATTAGTTAAAATGAATTTTTTTTGTTAAAATTAAGTTCATGATACACTTGTCATAAAAGTACTAAGAGTACTCTCACAATAAATAAAAGATGAGGTTTGAGTCTTAACTAATCAATAAACAATACCTCAATATGATATCCGATATATGTGATTTCTAGACCAAACTCCCTTGTTGGAGGTGTGCCCAAAGAGATCGTTGAGACTACAGATGACATGGCACCCAGGGTGTCCCTACTCTTCAACAAATGGAAAAGTTGAGCAGGGATGTGTTGGACATCACACAGAGGATTGAAAACCTCGGCCCTGTGCTTGATGTGTAGACTATCAAGGAGGATGTCAACCGGCTCAGGAACAAGATGGAGGCTTGGGAAGCCCAAATGACTGGCCTTAACAAATTCCATGTGCAGGTGTTACATAGCTCGACGCTCACCCTCTCTTTGTTGAGGGAATGTTTTGCGGACACAGAGGAGGACAAGCAGGAGGCTAGGGACCTTTACAAGTTCCTATCCAATGAATGGAACAATTCCATGTATGCCATTGGGGTGCGCAAGGCACCCCTATGGTGTAGAAAAAGGCACAAATTCTCTTGCTCTTAAAGCAGCTAGAAAATTTTTTAGGAAAAATAATACTAAAGATAAATTACAATTTAGTATGCATTAAAAATGATATTTGATTTTTGCAATCATTTAAAATTGTTCTTTGAAATTATTTGATTGGCACAAATGTCAATTATTTCTTTGTTTGGCCTCTTTTTTGTTCTTTCTACTGCTGTACATTGAAGCTCTTCCATCTCCTAAAAGCTCACAATTTTGTCAAGCGATACTGTAGACAGAGCTAGTGCATAAATTATTAATGGAAGCAGATGTGTTGGTTCTCGAAGGACTTTTGTAGTTACCCAAAAAACATATATAACAATAGCTCTAATATATAAATAGATTAGAGCCAGCTACATTCATTTTTCCTCGTATAGAGTAACCTCTACATGTATTTAGTTTCCCGAGCATAAAATTTCAATATCTGCACAATTATTAATGCCTCTGAAGTGGTTCTCATCCTCTCATCCTTATCTTCGATAATCCTGCAACGCCACACATCTACAACTAATGCATGTTGATTATTTATTGGGAGGTAGAATAACACAGTATGTTATTTCTATTTTACAAAGTCATGCAGGTCAATGTGCAGTGCTTTGACTTACAAAGATGTCAATTATACACAAACATATCACACAATAACAATTATACACAAACACATCATATAACAATAGCAGAACTATTTTTTTTATAGACATGCGATTGCGATTGCTAGCTCTTAAGTCTATATGATCTTTCTCTATGTTTGGAGACTCGGGAGACTCACTGGGTCCCTCTTTAGTTATGGATTTATAATATATGGAAAATTTGAAAATACTGAACATAAATTGAATGATTTGAAATAAATTAGTATTTTTTATGACATAAATTATTTAAGAAATTTAGTATATTAAATAAGTAGAAATTAAAGAATATTAAATTTAGTAATTAATGAATCTATCATTTTTATTGTATAAATAAGCATTTATAGAAACTGGGTAAATTTTAAGTAGAGATATATGTTTTCTATTCTAGTTAAATATTTAGAATTTTATTAGTATAGATTCACAATATAAGAAATAAAAAACATAAGAGAATAATTTAATTCATACATGAGAGGTATCCCTCTTAAATGTTGGGGAAAAGTATTCATCTCATGACACCTTCTTCAATTATTGCTAAATTTTTGTATTAGTCATACGTTCTTGGCATGCAAATGGAGACTTGAAATCTGAATTCAATACAAAAAGAGATTTGTCCTCCTCTTTCAAATTTTATTTTATTTGATGGGTCTGCTCTACTTAAAATAAAATAATTTCATATTTAAAATAACATAATTTTTCGTTGTTTGCAATAATGATTAATACACACTTTTATTCTAGTCCAAGGGGTTGAGCTTAACTGGCTAAAACACTGGGTTCTCAGTGTGGAGACCCAAGTTCAATTCCTGATAGGGACATTTGAAGTGGAATTCTAAGTTGTGACTCTTGGCCTTCCATAGGATGGGGAAGGTCTTGGGGTCAATCTAATGGAACTATAAGCTACGACTCTTGGCCTTCCATAGGATAGGAAGGTCTTGGGGTCAATCTAATCAAACATAATAATAATAATAATTCAAAGATATGTAATGGGGATGGGGCCCCCTACTGTGTCCCCACTGGTTCATAGCTCCAGTCAAAAGCTATTAAGGCTTCGGCCAATTATCAATCAAAAAAAAAATACACACTTTTATTCTTGTATCTATTTTTCATTAAGTAGTAATAAATTCAACCTGAAATATCTTGTCAAATTTATAGTATATGTCTTTTTCCACAACATACAAAGTCAAACTTGTCATCGCATCTAAAAAATGTTTGTTGACCTTTAAAAAGTTATATAATTTAGTTTTTTTACGTGTACCTAATATATTAAATGAATAGTAACTAAATAATCTTAAAATTAGGAATTAATGAATGTTTTATTTTACAAGTAGTATTTATATATTTTGGGTAAACTTATATTACAAATATATGTCTTTTACTCTAATTAAGTATTTGGAATTTGATTAATATTACTTTGAAATATAAGAACTAAAAAACTTATGAGAACATTTTAAGTCAAACATCACAGCTATCCCTCTTAAATGTTGAGGAAAAGTCTTCATTTAATGACACCTTCTTCGCAAGAATTTTATATTAGCCAAACTTTCTTGGTGTGCGAATGGAGACTTGAAAATCACAATGTAATACAAAAAAAAGAGTTTTCATCCTCATTCAAATTATATTTTCTTTGGTGGGTCTACTCTGGTTAGAATTAAATAAATTCAATCATAAAATAACATAATTTATCATTGTTTGTGATTATGTTTAGAACACACTTTTGTTCATGTATCCATTTTTCATCAAGTATCAATAAGTTCAACGATAAACATCTTGTCAAATAAGTAATATATATCATTTTCCACAACATACAAAGTCAAACTTGTCATAGCATGCTATAAATATTTGTTGACTTTTAAAAAGTTATTTAATTTAGTTTCTTTAGGTGTATCTACTATTGATTGAATTCATTTCTAATTTTAAGTGACGGTTCTAATAGTTCCTCATGTAGAGAAGAGAAAATAGTATTAATGTAAAGTTGAACAATGTCATAAATTTTTCTACAATTTGAAAAATGAAAAATAAGTCATTTATGTATTAAATGTTCACTAACATGAATCAATACGAAAAATACTTAAACAAAAAAATTTCAAATTATCAGATAAGAAAATTAAATATAAATTATATCATTATAGTTAAATGCTTTATTTGCTAAACAATCTAAAATAAATTGCATCTAATAGATGCATACAAATTCCTAACTTTTATATGGACTATAAAAGATTTGAAATTTTTATTTAATAAACAAAATTAAATTTTAATCAAAATCTAAACATTCTACTTAAATATCACATTTTTCAACAACCAATTTTACCTTCACCATTAAACTATTTATTTTTACTTTTTTATTCAGTGCAACAAGAAATAAGAAAAAAAATTATACAATATGAACAGCAACACAGCTTCTCAAAGCTTAACACTAGGTGAAACTAAATACTATATGAACACAAAGTAAACAATGATGACAATTGAACCATTGATAATTAGCCGATAGGATATATATGGTGGCAAAGCCACTGGATTTGTCTCCAATTAGATGCCAGGAAAAAAAGCATTCAAAAGTTCCAAAATTCATCGACTTTTTTTTTAAAGCATTTTTTTCACTTAGGGACAAACAAATTTAAAGAAAACAGTAACATGCCAAGGGTGTGCTAAGAAAAATAAAAGTGTAATTAAGTAGCTTAACATTAGGGGAATAATATCTTACAATATGTCTTATCTTCAATTCTTCTCAGTTTACATTAATCTTTAATTCTAACTTTAAGTTGTACTTCATGTTTTCACCATGCTTGACAAAGGAGCACTTGATACATGTGTGTTTTGTATGAAAGAGCAAATAGCCTCTTCTTAGAGAAAATCATAAAGTGCATTTTTTTAAGCTCGATTACATGTCACACATATAATTCTTAACAGTTCTGGTTTGGCTTGTTTTAAATCCATGTTGGTTTTTCTTGTTTTGAATCAAGTGCTTATGTAGAGGTAGTTTGTTTTCTAAGTTAGTTCAACTCTGTTTCTCATAAAGAAAAAATTTATAAGATAACAAGTTGAAACATGATTTAAATCAAAATAAATTTCAATAATTTATATTAAAATAATTTTGTATATTTTCCAAGTAGATAATATGATTTAAGTTAAATCTAAGTCTTTTCAAAGTTAAATTAAAATAATTTTGTATATTTTGCAAGTAAATAAAATATGACTATTGACCTACTTATGCAGCTTGCAAATATGTAACCCAAAAAATGTTTATGAATATAAGTTAAATGAGAAACAAAATAAGAAATCAAACCTCTATATTAAACACAAAAAACAAGAAGGTGTCCAACAAGCACTATTTTTTCTATAAAAAATTGGGCATGTCTCCCAATACAATAACAAGGGATACACACACATAAGACAAGATAAATTCTCTTCGGAACATTAGAATGTAAACTTTTGTTTCAAGATGCACATATGTAAATTGCTTGGTTTAAATCTCCAAAGGCATCCCACACACATGTATGTCATAAAATGGAAATTTACTTGTTACAATATTTTTTGTTTCTCTTGTACTCTATTCAACATGTTATCCCAATAGGAAATAGTATGTAAATTTTAGTGTTGAAGTATGTATATGTAAATTGCTAAGCTTAGATTTCCACATACATGTCATGTTTACTTATATTATAAAATGCAAAATTTTAATTTCTAGAATTTTTCATTGTATGCTTATATTATAGTTTTAGCAAGGCCATTTAGATTACAACAATTGTAATGACATGCATATGTTTGTATAAATGTATAGATATGTAGGAACAACTTCTTTCAACATTGCATGACTTAGTCATATTATATTGATATTTTGTACATATATTACAATGCCTCTCTCGTGTGATTATTAGTATTTTTACCTAACACTTCTTGAATGCAGATCATGGCCTCTTGTAGAGAGAAAAAGAAAGATGATTCTCAAGTGATAGAACTTGATAGAATGCAAATCTAAAAATGTAGAGATTACTATGCTCGCCATAAAGAGGAAAGAGTCACATGTAGCGACATGAAAAATTTAGAGCAGAGTGAAAATCACCCGCAACAAATATTGTAGGTTAGTTTCTCCAATTGCTCCCAAAAAATTGTTTATACACAACAAAAAAAACATTTTTTAAACATGTTGAGGAATGTCTTATTTTAATTTTTTAATATGATTGCTTATATTTTAACTTACTTTCTAATATGATTTTCCAATTTTTATTTAAAACTATTTATAGCTATATAATTATTTTAATAGTAACAAAATTAAACCCACAGAAAATTTTGTATGTTTTTTAAAATTGTGTCAATTGTATATAATAGACCTCTACAACCAATAACAAATATATTTCCTTATCTTCTAATATATTTCCTGAAACATATCTTCTTATTGGTATAACTATTACACCTTATTAGATGCAAGTACTAGTTTTATATTTATTGAAACAAAAAAAAGTTATACAATATGAACAGCAACAGAGCTGTCTGAAACTTAACAGTACATAAAACTAATTTTAAAGAAAACCCTGGCCACAAAGTAAACACTGATGACAATTAAAAAATGGACTCAAACGGAATAGCGGTCACAATTTAAAAAAGGACAAAAATCTTGCGCTAATGTCATCAGAATTAGCAGCACGGCGGCCGTTAACCCAGCAAGCAACCATTGCTTAGACAAATAAGCACCTACGAACTCACTCCAGAGTTTCTTGTACTTTCTTCTAGTGTACTTATGCAACCTCACTCTGACGTCATCAATTGGTTTGCAGCCGCGGACATGGGTAATCCCTTCAGCCAAAATGAAATGCTCCGCCACTTGTTTGTTGCTTCCGAGGAAATTGTGAAACACCTCTCCGTTTCTTAACACTGCAATATCATCTTTGTGGTTTAGGGGAAAGGGATCAGTAGTTGAATGGGTCTCATAGTCGTTATAGCAATTGTGCACATAATATTCAATCTTACCACAAATTTATACTATATATTATAAATAAATAGTCCACATGTAAATAAAAAAATAACCAAATGTTGCTTGAGCACATAAGAACGTGTAAATGTTATATGAAAATTACAAATACATATTCATTGGAGTATTTCATATTTATAATTTGTCTTATCACAAATATAAAAGGTGAGCACAAAAAACACCTTGTATTTTTCCATGAAATGAGAAGGATTTTCAAAAGCTTTAGTATTCAACTACTGTTAAATGATTAATTACAACATATATTAATTTTAACAGTCAATAAAATTTCAACAGTTAAGTTCTCTAGCGTGCTATAAAATAATAATACAATATAACATAGAAAGTGGGTGATTACCTAAATGTTATTTAATAGTTAACCGCTTTATAGCTACTATAATCTTGGAACCACTTTTCAAACGGTTTATTTAATACGATATAAAGAAAATGCCTTCAATGTGAATTGTTAGTTTCATGAAACTATGCAGACACTTCCAAAATCCACTGATAAAGTCACTAACACGGGTTCTCAACAATTCCGGCTGTGTAAACATTTCCGGCATCACCTTTTCAGGCACGTAAACATTTCTGGCTGTCGGCATAGACATGTCCATCAAATTGTGCAGAGAACGATTGATAAACTTTGGTTACATTTGGCGAGTATTGGGTATGGAAGGTGGTTAAAACTAACTAACTTTGAATAGTGGAACATACATTTCTTTTTAGTACTAACTAAGCTCTAGCAACTTTTTAAACGGCAATAAAGCCGCTTTCTTTGGCATGTTTATCCACGTACGGAGGAACGTGCAAACCAAACCTTATCCTTATATTTATGCCTGTTCAATTATTTGTCAGTTACTGGAGCGGTTGGATGCTTGCGTGTCCAGAAAACCGTATTGAAGCAAAACAAAGAGAAGCGATGCATTAAGCAATACAATCAAGTTGCACTTTTACAATAGAAACCTCAACGAAATCATCAAGAAGCTTGAAGGCATCAAACTGGTCTACGTAGAGATCATAAAATATCCTTTCAAATATGGTATGGATTTGAGGATATTGTGATATTTTTCTATTTTGTTTTCTAAATCTTATTTGTTCACAGTAGTTTATGATTGGGTGAAGTAGGGGCACCGATGCCATGAGGAGAGCAAGGGGTGCACTCAGAATAGAAAATCAACACCACCAGGTACCGAATGTCCTCTACATCTTTATTCTATTTTATTGGTTTGCATCCTCACCACTAATTTTTTTATTTCTTTACCCAGGAGGCTTTTTACAATCCCAGCATGGGTGAGATCATCATTTTAGCCAAAATATTTCCGGAGTAATCTCGACAAGCATTCTGTATACATAGTTAGTTTTTTGGGAAGTTGTATAAAGCTTATGATTACAATAAATGTTTATCTGCATTTTCATTTTCTATTATGCAGCATACCCTTTTCTCTTTTCTGAACATTGTCTCATTTACACACAACAAATAACAGGTATTACTTTTCATCACTTTGAATTTTCTCTGTATTTCAAAGCCATTTTCATTTTCCTTTCTGCGCTAATTGATCTTGCCAATGTTTTACTTTGAAGTTTCTATAATTAACCTATTTTTGTAGTGGGGATTAATTTACTTTTTAGACTACAATCAGTAATATGAGAATTAAGAATAGAAAGGATTTATTACTACATATGATATGAAACATTGTAATGATGTATGTGAGGATGGATCATTTATATGGTTTTTTATCTTCTGTTATTTGGTTTTGGCTCTACTCTGTCAGAATATTGCAATCCGGTGCTCAATGCTCCCATTTCCTCCTTCAAAGAAGAAACTCAAAAGTTTTCTACTGTACATTTTTTTGATACTATGTATGCTTTTTGTTTGGTAGAATCAATTAATAGGCAACAAAGAGAAATAATTAATTGTCGTTGTTTTGCATAATGTGGGAGATATAAATATTTTGAAAGGATTTTGTTGGCAAAACTCAAATCTTTGATCTTTGTTATTGTTGGGGTATGAACATGCAGGAATCTAAAGCGGGTCCGACAACAAAAATTACTAAAGTCAGTCCTCCCCAGCACATAATACAAGGTTTCTCATCATTGTAAGAGTATAAGAGTAGAGTTAGATGTAAAAACGTTTACTATGTTTGGTACTACAGTTGCTACCTTAATTATTAATTTGAATAGCGAACATTTAAATTCACATTCACAAAAATTATAAATTTGTATAGTAAAGATTTACATTTACAAAAATTATAAATTTGTATAGTAAAGATTTATATTTACAAAAATTATAAATCTGTATAGTAAAGATTGACATTCACATTCGTTCCATGTGTTAATGTTTTATGGATGACATGACACACTTTGCTTCCCTCAAAGTGTGCCAATTGCATTTAATTTATAGTAAAATTTCTCTATTTGTATTTGTTTTAATTTTTTACTATTAGCTATACTACAACTCTCAAATTAAAGTTGTTTTTGAGATGGATATGCTTTGTTTTTTATAGTATATTTTTAAAGAACGTGATAAATTTGTTAATATATATGAAATAGTCAAAATAGTTTATCTTTAATTAAATTAAATGCAATTGAATTCATTAGAATTATTAAAATAATATAATCAAAAAAATAAAAAATAAATTTAATTGCATTCTATTAAATTAACTATGCTTAATTAAATTATATTTTTTAAATTAAATTAAATTAAACTTTATTAAAGAAATGAAATTTACAATAATTAAATAAATTAAACTAAACAAATTAAACTTTTGTAAAATAAATTCAATTCAACTTAATTTAAGTTTAATTTGATTAAATATTTTAATTTAAATTATTTTAAAAAATTTAATTATATTATACTTAAATAACTAAATTAGATTAAACTTCTTACTAAATACCATAACTATAACCTCAATATTAAATTAAAGTAGTATCTTATTTATTGAATTTATTAAGAATTATTAGTTTAAATAATATTAAGAATTATTTATTGAATTTATTAAGAATTATTAATTTAAACTTAAATAATAATATTTAACTAAAATAACAAAAACTTAAAAAAATTTAATGGACCTAAATTTTTTAAAGATTAAATTAAATTTTATTAAATTAATTAAATTATACTTAATAGCTTAATTACGTCAGATCAATTAAACTTAATTATTTCAATGAATTAAAAACTTTATTGAATAAATTAAATTAAGTTTAATTAATTTAACTAAATTAAACTTTATGAAATAAATTCAGTTAAACTTAATTAAATAACTTAAGTTTTACGTAATATTAAAAGTTTAAAAGTATATTTCATTTAAAAAATTAAATGTAATTTAATTAAAAAGATTAAATTGAATTTTATTCAATTAATTAAATTATACTTAACAACTTAATTTTTTTGAATTATGAGGAGGAAAATCATCTCAACTTGGAATGCAAAACATGTTGTGATTGTCATTGATGGACACACACTTGCCTTGAGATCACTTTTTGTTGGTATGAGTTAAAGCTCAACTGGTATTTGTTCCAACCAGTATCATGTATTATAGTCTTTAGACTATCAGTGTTTTGTAGAAAGTGTTTACTAGTCTCAAGCGGTATGGAGACCCAAACTAGTATGAAGAACCAAGTGATTCGAGGATCTCAAGTGGTACGAAGGAACGAAGCAGAAACCAGTATTCTTCTTAAACCGATATTTTGTTTGCATCGGTATTTTGTGATGAGTTACCAGTGATGTCAACACTTTGGCGGTGCATTTGTGTCATGTTACCAAATATGTCCAGATGCATTGAACCTAGGAAGTTGTATTGTAATCCTATTGGACCGACATGAAATCAGATTCCTTTTAAGGACATCATGTCTAGGGTTTTAGGTTGTTGCTAGGGTTTAAGGTGTTTGATGAGCTTTTGTAAGAATGATCTTAACTGAGAAGATCAAGTCTATGAGCTGTAACAGAGTAAGAGTTACAAAAGACTGAAGTAATGCTAAAATGCATTAGTTGTGAGCCATAGTGGATCTAATCAAGCAACCTGTGCCATTTGCTAGATCATTCACTTGTTGATTACTTACATCTTTGACAAGTTTGAAACCCTTAACTGGGTAGGCTCAGAGAAGCCTTTGTAAAATCCTCTAACAAGGTGGTTCACATCTATGGATCTAAAATCCTCTAGCAAGGTAGTCTTTAATTGGACTTATCTCCTAACAGAGATTGAGATTCCTAACAGGATCTGTTCTGGTAAAGAACATTGTATGACCTTAACCGGTCTGGTTCCTATTCTGCAGATAGTTACTTGTGAGTTTCATCTCACTATGGTTTTTCTTATTTGGGTTTCCACATCAAATATCTTGTGTTATGGTGTTATTGCTCCTGTGGGTGAATGTCTTATTTGCTATCTGGTTTGCATGTGTGTTAACCGGTTTTTTTGTTAAATAGTTTTACCGGTTTATTACTAGATTGTTTAAGTGTTTAAATACAATGTTTTTTGGTATACTAATTCACCCCTCCCTCTTAGTATTCATCAATTGGTATCAGAGCCTATCTTTCTATAAGTCTAACCACTTGGAAAGAGATATGGGAGAATACATCATGAGGGAACTTACTCACTGGCTCACTCAGTCTGAGCAAGCCTATGATGAGCTTATGGTAAAATATAAGGCCTCTCAGGCAAAAAGGAGAGAAGATGCTAAAAAACTAATGGAGCTATCTAAAAATAGTTCTTCTGATGAAGCAGATATGGAAGCCCTAATTCAAGAAGTAGAAAAGTTGAATGAATCAAACTCCAACCTGAGAAAGGAGTTGGAAGGACTGACTATCCGAATGTGTCAAGAGCTTGAGAACTGGAGGAAGGCTGAAGATCTGGTCAAGGACAAAGATCATGAGATCTCCAAGTTGAAGCAAGAGATCAGTGCTCTAACCGCTCAACTCCATGCGAGCAAAGTGGAAAAGGAAGACATGCAAGGAGAACTGAACATAGCCATCTCTGAGAATGCAAACTTGATGGAGATAAATGCTGTTATTTCCAAAGAACTCTCTGAGTAAAAGGAAATACTTGCTAAGTTCAACAAGAGTATAGTTAAGCTAGAGCAAAAGCTTGAACCGGCCAAACCGGTAAAGAATACCAATGGACTTGGTTTCTCTGGTCATGAGGAAGGTGAGACCTCTGGTGCAAATGCTGAAGCATCAAAGAAGCAACTAGCATTCAAAGATAAAGGTAAGCAAAAGTTCAAATCTGTTTACTTTAACTGTCTTAAAGAAGGACATACTGCTAATGTGTGTAAAAGCAAAGCCTACAATAACTTTCCTTACTTCATGAACAATGTACCTAGATACAATAAGTTCAATGGTAATTGTTATGCATGCAACAAGTTTGGGCATAGAGCATCTGAATGCAGGTCTATTATGAACAACACTAGAAGATATCCTTAGAGGACTCAAGGAGTTGGTCTGGAACCTTTTGTGAACAGGAATCCCAACCGGTTTAATACCTATAATCATCAATCAAGTAGCAGTGGCTATCAAGCAGCAACCGGATGGAGAGAAAACTATTGGATTTGTCATGGTCATGGTCACATTGCTCCAACATGTAGAAGGAAGAATGGAAACAAGAATAATGGACCTTAGAGAGCACCTGGAATGGTTTGCTATCATTGCAACAAACCAGGTCACATTGCCAAATTCTGCAGAAGTAGAAAGAGCATATCAGATGACATACCGGTCACTCCAAAAGGAAAAATTGATGTTGAAATTGTTCAAGCAAGTATGAAGAAAACCTGGAAGAAGAAGCCAAAAGAAGTAATTCAAGATGAACCGGTTTCTGCACCCAGTGTGGAAATTTCGAAACTGGCAAACTAAGCTACAAAAAGCTTAGGGGGAACAAACAGTGAAATGTTTCAAACCCCTAGTTAGCACTCGTAAAAGACCTTAACCGGTATGTGATACCTGTCATTTGACAGAAGACAGGAAATGGTAAAAGGCAAATTAGGGTTTATGCCCTAATAGTGGAACATTTATTATAGTAGGTGAGGAATATGTTTAAAAGGAATTTTCAAATCATTTCTCACTATCATTTTTTCGAGTGAAGAAGTTTTTCAAGTGCAGAGAAAAGAAAAAGTGATTTGTGTTGCAAATCAAAGAAATTTTGAAACCCTGAAGAAGATTCAGAAGCTAATATCAGATGGTCAAGAGAAGAACTCAAAGTGGTGATTTAGCAACCGACAGAGTGTGAGGCGAAGTGGAATTAGCAAGCCCTAAATTCTTGATTTCTAAAATGTATTTCTTGATTTTTCTATTTTATCATGGCTTCTGCATCTCATACTAGCTCTAGTGCACCTGTTGATTCCATGAACTTCATTCAACGCAAGTCTAAGTACAATTCTCTATCTCAAGTACCTATTGGTGTAATAGTGGAAGAGGGCATTTCTTATTACATAGATTGTAAAATTGAAGACCTAGGGTCTCTTGCAATCCATTCTTAGCTAGGTCTATTCTATGTGAAGGATAAAAAGATCAAACTAGAATATAGCATCTTGGAGAAGAAGAAGCTTCACAATGCGGTTTATTTCCTTGAAGATTTCACAGATGATCACATCTAAATAATTCTAAGCAAAGTCAATGGTGACAAAATGTATCTTGAGAGAACACATGACATCACACTGGAAGTTATTCATGCCATCACCAGTTTCTACAATGTCGGTGAAGTGCCAGCTCTGAGGAAGATCATCAAGACTGAAATGACCAAGCTCACCAGTTCAGTGAGCGACTCATGAGGAATGACTATCAATTCCATCAAGGATGACCTAGTGAAATATGCATGCATGGTGATAGGATACTGGACGTTTCATGCCAGCAGAATTAACTTTGTATCTGCTGCAACGGTAAATACCGCTTACAAGATGATCAAGGAAGATGCATTGTTTGATCTGTGCACTTGCATGCAAAGACAACTTTTGTTGAATCTCAAATCAATCAAATAGGATAATGCATTGAAACTTAAGTTTGGACAACTACTGGTAGGGTTATTCTTCTACTTCCAAGGTTATTTCCCAGGAGTTGGAGATATTCAGTGGTCTGCCGACCAACCAGTCACCAAGCAAATCAAAGAAAGCTTGCAAGTAGTTGGAACTGGTTACCCTAAAGTTCTGAACAAGTACTTTGATGAGTTTAGAAGCAAGATGAGCCTAAGGATGAGGATATCCAATGACATTATCAAGAAATACGAAGAGGACATCTGCTTTACCATCAACATGGATTAATGCATAATGAAGGTCGTTGAGCCTAAACAAGAAGAAGTGGAGCCTATGGGCTATGAGATGATGTATGATATACTGGACGGGTATGCCTCTACCCTACTTGCCTCACCTCTTGATCCAAAGGCAAAGAGAACTGGCACCTATCTAGAATGGGTGACTCCGGTTAAAGGACCCTCAGCAAAGAAAGGAAAGGTAGTGCCTTCAGCATCAGCACTGGTTACTACAGCTAGTCCTAAAGTGACCAAGAAGTCACCGACAAAGAAGAAACTGGAAGCAGCACCTACCAAAGTCTTCGAGAGGAAGAGGAAGACAAGGAACAATTCATCGGACTCAGAAGAAACAGTGTCTGAAGAAAAGCCTAAAAAGACTAGGCAAACAAGGAAAAAGACAAAGAATGAACCGACAACATCTGCACCAGTAAATATTGACATTTCTTCTTACAAACCTTTGACACATTGTCAAAGAACCATAAAGAATATTAGAAGAAAATTGCTGAATGATTTAATTGATTATTTTGATGACTTCAATGATGATGAAAAGGAAGCAGTTGAATAGGAAATTATTAAGTATTTATGTGTTAATGACCGATCACTTTCAGAAATTAGATCTGAGACACCGGATTCTTTGTATAAATCTCTAGACAAAAAATGGCGCATTGCCATAGAGAAGGAATGGGAAGTAAGGGAGAAAGTATTTGCCCAATACTTTCCTAACCTATCCAATTCTGAGCTTTTTGAAGTCATTAACCAGAACAAAGGACTCTTCTTCACTAGAAGGAGAAGACTCTGGTTATTAGAAGGGAGAATTGATGATGTTGAAAAAGACACTCATCTTCACATGATGACTGCTATAAAAACTTATAAAGTGCTTCAAGCCAACAAAAAGGCTGAGCAAGAATCGAAAATCACTAAACCGGATGAAGTTTACAATAGTGAAGGAGAATAGATAACTGAGCAAATGGAACCCATTGATGTTGATGCCTTAGATGGCGAAAATGTTACGTAGGGTACACCATCAGAAGGAATAGAACAGGAGAAGTAGACAAGAGAGGAAAAGAAGAGACAAGAAGATGAAGAGGAAAAGAGAAAACAAGAGGAAGAGAAGAAAAAGAAAGAAGTGGAGAAGAAAAAGAAAGAGGATGAAGATGAAGAGAAGAAGAAAGATGAAGAGAAGAAGAAAGATGAGGAGAAGAAGAAAAAGGAAGAGGAGAAGAAGAAGAAGGATGAAGAGGAGAAAAAAGGAAAGAGGAGGAAAAGAGAAAAGAGGAAGAAGAGAAAAAGAAACAAGAATATGAGAAGAAGAAGAAAGAAGAAGAGGATAAGGAAGAGGAGAAGAGAAAGGAAGTGGAGAAGAAGAAAGCTGAGAAGGAAAAGGAAGAGGAGAAGTGGAAAGAAGTGGAAAAGTAGAAAGCAAAGGAGGAAAAGGAAGAGGAGAAGCGAAAAGAAGCAGAGAAGAAAAAGAAGGAAGAAGAAAAAGAACAAGCGGAAAAAAGCACTCAGATGGAGACTCCAAAGGTAATCGGTAGTCTAGCCAAACCGGCTGACCTCACCAGTCCTATTGACCTCCTGTCTACAAATGAAATGGAGCTACTACAAAGAATTAAGGTTGCTCAAGAATGTCTTGAAGTGATAAGGAGGAAGAAGGAGCAAGATGTGATCCAAGCTACGGTGGACACTCTTACCGGTTTGATACCTGGCACAAACCTCCCCAATACTGATTTATCATTGCCACAATTGAAGCTCCTATGCACAATAGTGGATGATTAGGTGTAGAGCCTAGAAGAGGTAGCATAATTGTACAGTAGTGGATGCCAAGAAAGAGCATCAAAAAGCTTTGAACATTGCCCTGGTGAAGAAGCTAAATGAGCTTCGATCCGATTTGCAAAAAGCTCAAAAAGATATAAGGGATGCTCTAGATGAGGGGAATCTACTGCTTAGTAAGATTTTCCAACCCCATCTATTTTGTGATAATGTGCTCACCCAGAAGGACAAACTACAATCAGATATCCAGTCATTTATCAGCACCTTCAAGATGCCATATGATTCCTTCTCTACATATGGACACATCGTTCATAGGTTTCAACTCCAGTCGGCCAGAATTGAGGCAAAAATAAGAAATCGGACAAGGAACTTGTAGGAACTTCAACTGGTCCTACTGCCAAGATTGCAAATTCTCCAGAAATGCTATCTAAATCTTGATGCCCTTACGGTCACTCAATAGATGAGCACGATAGATGCCATGGAAGAATAGGTCTCCCAGATGTAGACAGAGAAAGAGGTGGCTACCTCATTACTTGAATCATGGTCTTTATCCATGAAGACATTTATGCAGGACTTTAAATCCATTTTTGACAAGCTTCACTCTTTATTGTCATAAACTCTTTAAATCGTCTTTTAATGCTAATGAAACAGGTTTTTTTTTTAGTTGTATTTTGTCATTGTTGACAAAGAGAGAGAAGTATCTGGTTAAAATTTTGTTGCATACTATGTATACTTTCATGTTATTTCTGTTATAGAGTAGTATACATTGTATTTTCTACAAAAAAAAGGGATAGTGTATATGCTTAGGAGGAGTAATTTTGTTTATGGCATATTGTTTGTTGTAAAACACTTAGATGTCAAAATTTTCCTAAGTGTTGCCATCAATGCCAAAGGGGGAGATTGTTGGCAATTTTGATGATTGATGTTGTGATTGTCATTGATGGACACACACTTTCCTTGAGATCACTTTTTTTTGGTATGAGTTAAAACTCAACCGGTATTTGTTCCAACCGGTATCATGTATTATAGTCTTTAGACTATCGGTGTTTTACAGAAAGTGTTTACCAGTCTCAAGCGGTACGGGGACCCAAACAGGTATGAAGACCCAAGCAATTCGAGGATCTCAAAAGGTACGAAGGAACGAAGCGACACAACTCATATTTCCCAGTCTTCATTTTGTCAAACCAGCAACCGATATTCTACTTAAACCGGTATTTTGTTTTAACTGGTATTTTGTGATGAGTTACCATCCACCGATTGTTTGGCAGTGCCGACACTTTGGCAGTGCATTTGTGTCGTGTTACCAAATATGTCCAGATGCATTGAACCTAGGAAGTTGTATTGTAATCCTATTGGACCGACATGAAATCAGATTCCTTTTAAGGACATCATGTCTAGGGTTTTAGATTGTTGCTAGGGTTTAAGGTGGTTCATGAGTTTTTGTAAGAACGATCTTAACTAAGAAGATCAAGTCTGTGAGCTGTAATAGAGTGAGAGTTATAGAAGACTGAAGTAATGCTGAAATACATTAGCTGTGAGCCATAGTGGATCTAATCAAGCAACCTGTGCCATTTGCTAGATCATTCACTTGTTGATTACTTACATCTTTGACAAGTTTGAAACCCTTAACCGGGTAGGCTCAGAGAAGCCTTTGTAAAATCCTCTAACAAGGTGGTTCACATCTGTGGATCTAAAATCCTCTAGCAAGGTAGTCTTTAATCAGACTTATCTCCTAACAGAGATTGAGATTCCTAATAGGATCTGTTCTAGTAAAGAACATTGTATGACCTTAACTGGTCTGGTTCCTATTCTGCAGATAGTTACTTGTGAGTTTCATCTCACCGTGGTTTTTCCCATTTGGGTTTCCACATCAAATATCTTGTGTTATGGTGTTATTGCTCCTGTGGGTGAATGTCTTATTTGCTATCTAGTTTGCATGTGTGTTAACTAGTTTGTTTGTTAAATTGTTTTACCAGTTTATTACTAGACTGTTTAAGTGTTTAAATACAATTTTTTTCTGTATACTAATTCACCCCCCCCCCCTCTTAGTATTCATCAAAATAAACAAATCTAACCATGGTTCACCCATTAGAGAAATTAGACAAGATAACATCTTAAGTTAGAGGTTAGATAGAATGTCGAGAGATAGGGAGTATATTCCTTAGAAACAAATTTTGTAACTAAAACTTTTCTAAATAATTAATAAAAAGAACAATTTTATTTTAATCCATCCAGTTTCCAGTTAGCTAATAATTAGAATCATTTGGTAGCTATACAATCCTTTCAAAAATGAAATTTATGTAATATATATCAATTATGTTCGACTACTTATAATACTTTTCAAATAACTTAGATTAAAATTAAATAGTTAAATTGAAGACATTTAATTTGAAATAACTAATATTTTTTAGATTAGTTAAGAAATATTTTTGGATTAGTTAATAATTTTTTGATTATTAAATTCATGAAAGAATGGTGTATTATAATAATTAAATTAAACTTAATTAAAAAAATTAAATTCAACTTTGTTAAATTAATTAAATCAAACGTAGCTTAAAAAAAATTAAGTGAAAACAAATTAAACTTAATTCTTCAACTAGATTAAAGTTAATTAATTAATCAAAGTATTGATTTAACTTTATTAAAAAAATAAAATATAATTTAATTAAATAAATGAAATAAAAGTCATTTAAATGAATTAAATTTTTTTTTTTTCCTGTAAAAGGCCGAGGCCAAGAATTTATTAATCATTTTGAATTATACACTACTCCACTCATGCAGGCACTGGTAGGAAAGAATGGAGACGAGAAAACCTCCTACCTTGCCTGGGACCATAGTCCAGCAAAATATTTATACTAGTTTTAGATTTAATACATCTTCACCCTGGGCTTTGGTGATCAGGTGGGGGGTATTTTATTTTCCTCCCCTTACAAGCCCAAGAGTATAATTTTTAATAATCAGTTAATCATTCCTTCAGCTTCTGTCGGTTTGGCTCAGAGGTTGTTCTTTGATTGTTTATACTCTCTCCTTAATTATCCCAGATAACCTATTTGACCTACATTGTTATATCTCAAACACTTGGCAGATTTGTTAGTGTTATCCAATCATTTATATCATATGAAAATTCATCTGTAAAGTTAGACTCTTCCTATCATGCAATTTCCTATGAAAACTAGTCTTTTCAGATCATACAATAAAGAATTTTAACAAAAATAGAATAGAGATTTTGATTGCGATTAGGCTGGAGAAAGATTGACCATTGGCCTAACCAACCACATCATCTTTAGGCTACCAACTCTTGTTTATGCTCCTGGATTTTGTCCTTCGTAAAGGATTAGACCCAAGCTAAAAAAATCAAGGGTAGGTGTAGGATATTCAGGCATACTGACCCTCCCAGCCTAGTAAATTTATTAGTAGCATCATAAGTCAAATTTCATAGTGTAAAACTGTTGATCTATTCTTCAAGCAGTTATTGTAGCCCTGTATAGCTCTTATTTTGATATCCCATTGATCTGATTATACCAAGATAAGAGACTATCCAGGCTACAATAAATGAAGTTAAGTCATATCTTACAATCTAGAGTTCTTGCCAGCCACTTCTGGACTAGGCTTTTTGAATATAAGGATGTAGGAAAACAATTCAAAATCTTACCATGTTTGCAGTGTCCCAATTTACCTATTTGATGAAGCCTTAATGCTACCAATGCTGCATTTGCCTCTTTTGAGTTCTTAGCCTTCAATCCTGAACCTTATGTTCCAACTACCATTTCCAAGGGCCATTACAGCCATGGAAATCTCAAAGGAGTGTTAGCCGATCAAAAAAGGAAAGTAAGTAGATACTAAAAATGTCATTCATAAACCCTTGCTCATCTTACCATGCCATTTAGGAGAGCTCATAAGCAGTATGTAAACCATCCTTATGTTACTATATGTATATGTCTATATACATGAAGATATAGGTATGCATTCAATCAAAAAATTCAACCACATAATCTAGTAAAGCCGAAAGAGTGTATTAAGAGCATAGCCTATTCTAAATTTAAGTCTTAACTTAGGACTATATTTGCATACCTATTCACATATTAAGTCATCTTGTAGATATATTAGAGAGTGTTTTCCTAAATATAGCCTTAACCCATATTATCAAGAACCACTGGTTCTGCGTATACAGTGATATTTTCTATTGCCAAATAATCCTCAAACCAATCCTCCTTTGTTGGAGGCTTCACATGCATTAACCAGCATAGAAAATCCATGCTTCGCCTGATCTCTTCCTGTCGAGATCCAAAATTGTCTTCCTCCTCTAGCATTAAGATGGGCAACCTCGATGGTGGTCTGCTATTTCTTATGAGAATGTCATAATGTCTGGGCCGAAGGATTGTGAGATTGTCATCTATATTGAAAAGAACCCTATCTAGTTCTCCCAGAATGGACGGAATAAAGATGTTTCTGCATAAATTCCTTATATTATCTCTATTGTTGTTGAAATGCATGGCTACTGTGAGGAACATCGCAGTAATGCCACTGTTTGCCCTGGTTTTGTCTTCATTCTAAAGGAAATCCTTTCCTAGCACCTTCTTTACTGCATAAATGACAACTTCATGTGGAAGTAAGATAATCTCATTTAGGTGTTTTTTGGAAATTTCCCCACAAAAGGCCATTTGTCTCTTGTCACTCCTAAGTGTGATGATTGTATCCATTTTTCTAGTTTGAGTCTGAGAGATATGGGGTCTAAGTTTTAATATAAACATGAGCTAGACTAAATATCAGGTTATAATCATTATTCGAAATGGCAACATGTGTTTTCGTGCCATTTCAGTTATTGATAATCCAAGTTAACTCTTTGTTAATTGTGAAGATCTAGATCGTATCTAAAAATCTCTTGATGTCGTATTCCCCTTTAATGACTAACAGATGTTTCATAGATTGAGATCATGCTTAATTTATCATTAATTGATTCATTTGAGACGACATGCTTCGGAGGTCATATCTGTCCTATCCTTCACATGTTTCAAAACTAATTTTGGATATCAATATCATCAAAACTAATGCATAATCTTCATTCTTAATTATGATATTAAGTCTGTATAGAGGATTGAGCCTCTTGAAGAGCATCCATGTCGATCTCCATAAATTCGGCCAGTCTAGATCAATGCTTTTATATTGCTCAGCTGTAATAAATTCTACTAGAGAGTGAGCTAGGTTATAAGGGTCTAAGACCGAAATGCATTTATATGAATAAACGAATATATAACAGTATATGTATACCCAAATGTTTATGAAAATATATATCTATCTGTATATATATTTGTATATATATATATATATATATATATATATATATGTATATATATATATATATATATATATATATCTTTGTTTACTTGTATATATATCAAGATATACAAGTAAACAAAGATATATATATACATATATATATATATATGTATATATGTATATATATATGTATATATATATATATATGTATATATATATGTATATATATATATGTATATATATATGTATATATATATATGTATGTATATATATATGTATATATATATATGTATGTATATATATATATGTGTGTGTATATATATATATATACATATGTATATATATATAGATAGATAGGATATAAATATATATATATATATATATATTTGGTATATATAAGTACATATGAATATATATCCATATATAAACATTATGTATATATATTTATACAATTGTATATATATATAAGTGCATATGTAAATATATATCAATATTTGTCCAATCTATATAAGAATACATTCAAATATATATATATATATATATATATATATATATATATATATATATGTATATATATATATATATATATGTATATATATATATATATATATATGTATATATATATATATATATATATATATATATATGCATGGGTATCTCTGTATGTGTATAGTTTGACTGAGTCTGAGCAAATATGTAGAACATTTTTGTCTATGCCTTGTCTATAAGCGTATAGATATATAAAATTTATTTATCCAACTTGTTCCTTAACAGTAGAGTCTGATATATTAATCATTGTCTTAGTTATCCCATCTACCCCTAAATTGGCTAGAGCATCAACAACCAAGTTTTCCTCTCTGTATGTGTGGTTGATAGTGAAATATGTGAAATAATTGAGTAATTCCAATGCTTTATCAAGCATACCTTTGACTTTCCAATTCGACATTCCTTTAGTCCTAATTGCATTGATTATAAATGGTAAGTCACCTTCAATTTCTAATTTACTTATCCTTAGTTCTCTGCACATCTTTAATACTTCTATGAGGCTTAGGAATTCAGTGGTATTGTTGGTGGTTTGTCCTAAATGAATGGATTTAGATCCAATACTCTTCCCTTTATCTGAATGTATTATACATCCTGCCCCTGCAGTACCAGGGTTTCCTCTGGATGCTCCATCAAAAATTAATTTGAACCATCCGTGCTTTGGAGGTTGCCACTTGCATGATTTCCTTATTTCTTCTTTGTTTGTTCCCGTTTTCCTAGTAAAAGGAGGGATTTTTATTCCACTCCATTACTTTCTAATAAAGTTGTCCCATTCTGTGAATGACTTTCCATGTAGTGGATTGTTCATATTCCTATTATTGGAGGTTTCAGTTATAGCCACTTCTATTTTAATTATGAGTTTTTCTACTTGCATTTCCTTTTCTTGAAATATTCTTCTATTTCTTTCTTTCCAGATCTCCCATATTACTATGGATGAGCTGCAGATCCATAAATTATGAAACAGACTTTTTTTATTGATAATTGGCCAGTATGAACACCATTTTATCAAGGAGGAGCTAATAGCTCCTGACCATCCTAGTTGTGCCATTAACTAGTACCAACATTTCTGGGTATATTTGCATGTCATGAAAATATGATCACTTGTTTCCTCATCTTCCTTACATAATAGATAGATTGATGGTCCTTCATATCCCCTATGTCTGAATTGATTGGCAGTAAGTACTTTCCTTTGAATTGCTGCCCAGGCAAAAAATCCTGCCTTTGGAAGGTACATTTTATTCCAGCACAGTTCAACTAGGATGTGATCTTTGCTAACTTTTGCCTTATTGTATATTCTCCTAAAGCCATCTCTGCAGTTATAGTGCCCGTCTTTAGATTTTGCCCATACTAAAATATCATCCCCTTCTCTAAATGAAATCAGCTGGTGATTAAGTATCTTTTGCACTTCTTGGAATTTGATTTCAGGCATAAATGGATGCATGTTTTTCCATTTCCAGCCGAGTGTCGATTTTGGTTTAGGAATTATATAATCCTTTACATAATTCCCCCAAAGGTTCTTTATTTGATGCTTGATGTTGGATGTATCCATCAATACATCTATTGGAGGTTGATCCCCCCAGGAGTCTTCCCAAAGCAATGTCGATTTGCCATTGTGAATGTCCCAAGCCAGATGATTTGTTATGATGGGGCAACAATCTTTCATAAAATTCCAGATTCTTGAACCCTTCTGCAAATGTTTTTCCCTGAATATTGCCTCCTTATGGTTGTTTGCCAGATACTTATTTCTTAGGATTCTAGCCCATTTGGCATTAGATGAGACATATGTCCTCTAGATTAATTTTGCCCCTAAGGCCTTGTTCTACCATATTAGGTTCCTTATACCCATGCCCCCATCGCATTTGTCTCTGCAAATTTTATCCCAAGATATCAGTTTTATTTTGTTTTTGTCTTCTGTTCCCTACCAATAAAAATTTATGATAATCTAGGATATGTTTTTATGTACTCCTAATGATATAGGAATGCAAGATAGAAGGTAAATGGGTAATGCCGATAAGACTAATTTTATCAATGTTATTTTGCCTGCCCCTATCAACCAAAGGCATTTCCAAGATGAGAGTCTTTTCTTGATGAGCTCAATGAGGTGGTCCCAAAGCTTGCTGGATCTTGTTCCTTTATCTATTGGTATTCCAAATATGTGCATGGTAATTGTCCAATTCTATACCCAAGCCAGCTAGCTATTTTCTTTTCCTCTTGTGTGGACATATTAAAGCAAAAAATTGCTGATTTTTGGTTATTTACTAATTCTCCCGACACTTTCCCATATGTGGTTAGGATTCTTTTTATTTCCTTAGCCTCTTTAAGTTTTCCCTTTCCCAATATCATCGTATCATTTGCAAATTATTGATGTGTTCAGGGTTCTACCCCTGTTGTTATCTGAATACCTTGCAGCCTACCTCCTAATCTTGAGGCATTAAAGGCTCTTCCTAAGGCTTCGGACATTATAATAAATAAGAAGGGTGAGAGGGGATCCCCCTATCTCAATCCCCTTGTTGCTTCAAAATATCCTTCCGGTTTTCCGTTTATCAAGACCAAGTAACTGGGACTTGAAATACATCTATATACCCAATTAATCCATTGTCTATTAAAGCCGAAGGCTTTCATATAGCTACATATGAAATACCAATCTACTTTATCATATGCTTTCTTGATATCAAGTTTTATTAGCATATTTGGTTGTCTTTGATTTTGTATGGAATGAATAGCCTCTTGTACAATAATTATCCCATCCAAGATTGATCTGTTAGGAACAAATTCTGTTTGTTCTTTAGAAATGATAACTGGTAGGAGATTTTTTAATCTATTAGCCATGATTTTAGTTATTAATTTATATCTCATGTTGCATAAGGATATGGGTCTGAATTCTTCCCATTTTGAGGGATTTTCTTTTTTAGGTATAAGTGCTAAGAATGTGTTGTTTATCTCCTTCGAAAAATTGCTTGCATTTCTAGCAGCTTCTAAGGCATCTGACACTTCATCACCTATAATATGCCAGCATTTTTGATAGAAGCCAGTAGGGTATCCATCTGGTCCAGGAGCCTTGTCCCTTGAAAATTGAAATAGAGCATGTTTAACTTCTTCCTTGGTGATTTTAGCATTAAGCATCTTATTATCCTCTTCTGATAGTATTTTAAGAATGTTTTTAATCAACTCTCGATTGTGTGTGAGATCTGAGTATTCCCAATTATTCAACAAGTTTCTAAAGTATTGGGTTGCATCCTTTGCAATCATCTTTTGATCTATGATGATCTAGTTTTCCTCATTGGTAATTTGCGAGATTCTATTCTTGGCTCTCCTCACCTTTACACTATTATGAAAAAACTTAGTATTTTTATCTCCATCACTCAACCAAACTTCTCTGGATTTTTGTTTCCAAAAAATTTCTTCCTTGGTTAGAGTTTCCTCATACTCACCCAGGAGCCTTTTCTTTGTTTCGTAAAAGACTTGATCCATCCCATGTCAAATTACTTCTATGTTTACATTCTCCAGTTCTTTTTTGATTCGAAATTTTTCTTCGAAGATGTTCTTAAATCTTTCCTTGTTCCAATCTAGTAATTTATGTTTAATTTCTTTTAATTTTGAAGTTAAACAAAACATTTTGGAACCCTGAAAATTACTTTCTGACCACCATTTTTGTATGTTAAGGAAAAAATCCTCATGCTTAAACCACATGAGTTTGAACTTGAATGGTCTCCCATAGGTTTTCAGTTCTCCCATCAGTTCCAGCATTATTGGAAAGTGATTGGTTCCTGACCATGGCAGAATAGAGGATTTCATCTCGGTTTGGAAAGAAGTTAGGTCCCCTTTGAAGAAGAACCTATCCAATATTTCAGAGATGTTAGAGAAACCCGATCTCCTATTATTCCATGTGTGTGAATCCTTGTCAGTTTTTATTTCTAAAAGGTAATTATTATTTATCCATTCCATAAAATCTTTTTGAGGTTGCCTTATGATTTTTGATCCTCCACGTTTCTTTGATTGGTGGAGAATGGTGTTGAAATCTCCACCTATAATGTAGTGTGGAGCTGTTTGATTTGTTAAGAATTGATCAATTTCTAGCCATACTGACTTTTTCTTCTCCGTAGTTATCGGGCCATAGATATTTATGATGATAAATTCTGAATCTCTATCAAGTGTTTTAATTTTTCCCGCCATCCAGTGTTGCATCTTGATATATCCTATATAATTTATTGTGTTTTTCTTCTATAATAATGCCAATCCACTTGATGCCCCAATGGATTCTGTTGCCTCTATCTACCATTGGTAGAGGTTCTTACAGAATTTGGACATATCTTCCTTGTTTAATTTAGTTTCTTGCAACATGACTATATCCATATCAGATCTTTTTAAGCTATGCTTAATCAAGCACTACTTACTAGGGGCGTCTAGGCCCCTTACATTCCATGTCAATATTTTTATACCAGCCTAGGGGCTGGCGGGCTCTTTCCTAGGCAAAATAGGGTTGTTATTTTGGTCTGCCCCTCTGCCTACCCATCCAATTTCATTTTGTCTAAAAAATACTTTCGACCTCTCTTATTGTTGCTGGGTTTGCCAAAATCTGGGTTCTCTTTGTTTCCTTCTATCAGCATTATACCCATGTTCGGTGTTTCCTCGAGATTAACATTTGATTCCCAGTTTCTTTCCTCCTCCTGTATGTTAATTAATTCCTTGATTATGAAGTTTCTTTCTTCTAATTCATTCATCCCTTTGACCACAGGAGAGGGGCTATCCATGTTTTGAGTCTCAAGAACCACTTCTTCTTGTTCGTTCATATTAACCATTTCCTAAGGCATATCTAAAATGTGGTCATAATCTTCTGAGGGGATGTTATTTCTTGCTATCTTGGCTTCCTGAATCATTTCACCTATGATTTCTTCTGCAAATTTTCCCATTAGATTGTCAATGGCATCTCCCAATTCTTTTTGGATTTTGCCCTCATCCGACGTTGCAGGGGTCTCGTTGTTATTGGCAAATTTGGTTGTATTATTTCTAATCTGGGTATTAGGTGGTGACCCCTGTTTATCCCCAATCTATGAATCCGTAATGATAAAGCCATCAATGTCATTGTTGAATTGGATGTTAACCTTGTTAGTTGGTTTCATCAGATTCCCTATATTTCTATTCTAGGTTTTTGTAACACTAGGGTTTAAACCACATATCTCCTCCACAATCTCACCATTAAACCATTTGGGGATTAAGTTATAATTCCCATCCATCATGTTGATGTATATATTTCTTAAATAATCGGTGCTACTTTCTACATCTATTAGTATTTTAATGTCAGATTTGTCCAACTAGTTTTTTTCTAGGGCAACGAATTTACCTATACTGTTGCCAATTTCAATAAGAATCTTGACATGCATCAGTTCCACAGGTAGGCTATGAATGATTATCCATCTAGACTCTATGCTAAATTCATGTCTATTCGAGTCAAATTTAGGTTTCCAATCAAGAAATTTAAAATTCATTCCTTTGTAAAACACTTGTTCACCCTCTAGCAATCTAGATTTTAATGATTCCTTAACGCATTCAATGAAAATGAAATTATTGGTTAAGGATATTATACTTACCTAGCCATGGAACGTTTCTCTCCACTAGTTCGCTATTTCTGATGAGGATTGCCCACTGCCTTCCCATTTTGCAAATAATCCGTGCTTAACACAGTAATTTCTTAACTCTGTAGCGGCATTTGGGGCCGAGATTTGGATGGGCTCTGACCTAGGGTTTTTTGAATTTGTGGATATCTGTTTTGTAACAGGGATTTTCGGCTCCTTCCATGTTTTTTGCATTACATGAGTGTTTTTAATATTGGTATGATGTGTGGGTTCTCCGAATCTAGATGGTTTTATTAAACCCTCTGCCTGGAGTCTTCGAGGTTCAGGTTGAGACCTTTTTAGTTTTGCCTTTGAACCTAATGGCACTCTGTTTGCTTTGGTAGTGAAGGAGGGAATTTGTACGGTAATGGGGACTGCCCAAATATGGGCTATGTCCAATGTGGCCCTAGCCTTGCTTTTTTCCGCTTTAATGGTTCTCCTGATTCGAACCACTTGCCATGGTTGATCCTGCAGAGGGGGAGCCCTTCTAGATGTCGATGGAACCCCACTATCATGCTCTTTGTTGTCTCTGTTTCAAAAATTCGCACTATCGAGGATTTGCAGAGCCATCTTTTTCCTTATTGTAATAACATATTGAAGCTATTTAAATGAATTAAATTAAATTATAGCTAAATAATTTAATTAATTTACATTTACCTAAATAAATTAAATCAAATACAATTAAAAAAAAAAATTAATTAATTAATTGAAACTTAGTTTAATAAAATAAATAAATCTTAACTAAATAAAATAAATGAACAATAAAATTAGCTATAATGAAATAAATTAATTTTAAAGTAATAAATTTAATTTAATTTAATTATATAAATGAAATTATTATGGATTTTTATTTTAAATTAAATTGAATGATATAATTTGTAATCAACATATTTGTTATATGTTTTTGTTATTTTCATTTTTTATTTGAGGTACATATATCAGATGTATTCAAGATCAAATATAATTTAAATAAATAATCGTATTAGGTAAACATCTTAATTTAATTTTGTTAAATTACGTTATAGTTCTTAATTAGATAGTTATTTAATTAAATAAAAATATTTGGTTATTTAAAATAAAACTAATTATTATATGTTACATATGATGTTAGAGCAGCCTGGTTCAATAGTGAACATATGGCTTTTCAACAAAAGAAATAGGATAGGAACTTGACCAGAAAAATTGATGTCTTTATTTGAAGATGTCAATTTGTAGGGAATAATGAGGAAAAACATCACACCCTATCTATGATTGACTATTTCAAGATAGAAGTAGAAAATACAATTACAAAGTCTGCTCAACCCATTTAAACAATTAAACTTTTATTGAAATCATTGTAATGTTTTAAAAAAAGAAAAAAGAGTGGACAACTTTTACTAATGAAACAATTAGGGCAATCAATTGAGACAATAAACTACCTAGCACTATTAAAAGTAGTGTGATTCTAGAAGAAAACATAAATATATCTACTGAAATCATGAAACAACTAGTAGTTCGAACTTGGTTTCGATTTGTACCTTTATAAAAAAATTTAAGACAAGAAGAGGACATCACTGAATACAATCATAGTTCTCACAAGAAATTAGTTCAGATGAACATGTAAATAAAAAAAATGTTTTCCATTAACAAAAAAATCCAATTTTAGTTTTGTGTCAAAAAAAATAAAAATTATTATGATTGATGTCAAAAAATTGCGTAATAGTAGGTAAATAAATGTTTCCTGTATCAAAAATTATGTATTCTATTAAATTCTGATGCTCTGCAAAAAGGATTAGAAAATCTGTTTGATGGCAACACACACAAGAGCACAAGAAACAAACGTTAGTGTTAGCAACAAAAGATTATCCTAAATAGGCATATCAAGAGAGATATTAAGCATGAAATAGAAAGCATATAAACATAGAATAAAATAGCTAATCAAGATGCTCATAGTTGCTCCTCCCTTGTTCCTCTCCTCTCCAAGTCCCAAAATAGTGTAGCTCTCAGCAGCTTTTTGCACTATGGATGCTTATGGAGGATTGAGATTGTAGTATAGCTCTAAATGTGAAATAAAAAGCTAATGCTAATGCTAAAATGATATATTTTAACCAAAAGACAAAAGATTAGATTGTTTATGCTAAAATGCTCTCTAAAATGTCTATAGCTTAGATGCACACAAGTTTCAGGATCTGGATTATGAAGGAATGGGCTCTATTTATAGGAAAAATGGAGCAATGGATGGCCAGGATTGAAAGGTTTAATCAAGGGTCAAGCTTGAAAGTTGGGGATCCATGTGCACAATTTGCACCAATGAAATGGTGACAAGTGTCAACATAAGATTGGGTTGAGAGAAGAGGTTGGAGGCATTAAATGCCTGAGGAGACCTCATGGTTATCTAGAAGGTAAGGGTCAAGCCTAAATTAGGATTACCCACTGGATTAGGAGTTAATGCAAGGATAAACCTTTGTGCAAATGATTAAGAGATAATCATGGTCAAAGCATTAAAGGCTTGATGAGACCCTTGGGTTGGGTAGAGGTTGAGTCAAAACAAATGTTTTAACCATGTGGGAGGGTTTGAGGTAACCATTAATGGTTATTGGAGACTTTGGGGATTAAGTGGTTGAAGGTTGAAAGCCTTCAATGGTTATCAAAGACTTTGAGTCATTTAGTGGTTGAAGGTTGGAAGCTTTCAAAGGTTATCCAAGACTTTGAGACATTTAGTGGTTGAAGGTTGAAAGCCTTTAATGGTTATCAAAGACTTTTAGGCTTTGAGAAGTGACTCCATTTTGCTTAGGAATGTGACAATAATTAGGGGATGGATTAAGTTAATTAGGAAGGGGTTAGAAGAATCTAGAAGGGGATTAGATTTTGCAAGTGGATTTGGTGGGTGAGGGAAAATAGGATTTTATTAAAATAAAAATTCATTTATTTCAATTAATGTGTGCAAGTTGTATTTGGATAAATATTCAAATAAATATTAATTTATTTAAATGAGAAAAAGGAAGATAAAGCATTAAAATGCTTGAAGACTTTGAGGGGAACCATTAAAGGCTTGAAGACTTTAAGGAAAACCATTAAAGTCTTAAGAAGACTATAGAAGGAAGCCATCAAGTTTGAAGACTTTAAAGCCATCAAGTTTGAATACTTTAAGGGAAACCATTAAAGGTTTCAAGTGGGTGAGGATAAATAGGATTTTAAATAAATAATTTATTTAAAATAGTTGTGCAACTTGCTTTTGTAGGAAACTACAAGTGTGTGGAGGATAAAGGTGATTTAAATAAATTATTTATTTAAAATAATTGTGCAACTTGCTTTTGTAGGAAAATACAAGTGGGTGGAGGATAAAGGTGATTTAAGTAAATGATTTATTTATTTAAATGTGAGAGGTGGGATTTTGGGGGATTTAAATAAATATTAATTTATTTAAATGTGAGAGGTGGGATTTTGGGGGATTTAAATAAATATTAATTTATTTAAATGTGAGAGAAGATTTAATTAAACAAATATGATTTATTTATTTAATTAATGGTATGAATTTGGTTAAGTGAATTAAATCAAATAAATTGAATAATTTATTTAATTAATAGGAGAAGAGCGTTAAGATGAATTAATTAAATATTAATTTAATTAATTATTAATTGATGGTTAAATAATCAAATAAATACTAAGTATTCATTTAATTAAGTGGACAGATTTATGTGACTACATTTGCCCCTCTTTGAGACGGTGCAGTTTATCGCGTCGTTTCAAAGAAAGAAAAATAGGTGTGAAGAAATGCCCCATAAAATGTAAATTTAATGGGTGGTATGCCCCCTCGAGGGATGGGCCAATTTTTTTTGAAAAATCGAGCGATCTCTCGAAAAAGAATGCAAAGTGGAGGGGAGGTAGAATAGAAGAAATTAGAACTAATGATGAAAGAATGGGAGAAAATGGAGTGAATATGAAGAAACAACAAGCCAACGAGTACCCTGAGGTCATGCAAGAGATACATAGCAGATGTAGTGTGGGGTGTGGATTGATGCTATACAATTGATCAAAATTGTTTGGACAATCTGGTGCAATCGGTTTAATTGCCCCAGTCAAGTCAAAGCGTGACAGTTGATGTCAGTTGGTCGCTTGGACATGATAAAGTCTGAGTAAGTGAATCAAAGTGACCTGATGTGACTTAGACAATTGATGTAATTGCCCGGTGAAGTCAAGGTATATGAAGCAAAATACTCGTTGAGACGTAGACAATTGATGTAATTGTCCGTTGGATTGTGTTTGATTGGTTGATCAATTGATAGTGTGTGCGTGTGATGGATGGTTGTGGGGAATCATGGCAGCCCCATTGAGACTAGGTCATTATGATAAATGCCTGATGTAGTCTAGGATTACCATAATCGATTACCTGTTGAGACCCAAAGATACTTGATCAGAGTATCTGTTGATAGTCTAGGTGTGTGGGAGTCGATGTATCTGTGTAGACAGAGTAACTAGCTTGACTTATTGGATGACTTAGGATAGGAAACACAATCCCTCCTATTTAGAGATGGATGGTGATGAACATGGCTTGATTAGGTTGATTGGGACATGATGAAGGATATGTGATGTTGATTATTGAGATGGGGAGGGTTGGGGGGGTTCGATGTTAGAAGAAATGGAGGACCTATGACTCATTCCTATGGAAGAAGAGGAAAATAGAGTATGCATTATTATGACTATGTATGCATGATATGCAGCTATTATGAATGTATGGATGGTTGGAATGCAATGGAATGCAGTATATACAGATGAGATGGAATGACGATCCATAGTGCTCTATTTTCATCATTGAGCTTTAAAATGTTGGAAGAGAATACAAGCATCTTGACAAAATGATTCAAGATGACCTGAGTATTTCTTTCATGGATTTTAATATAGCAAGTTAATACAAGCAACTTGATATAATGGATCAAGTCAACCAGAGTATTGCTTGCGGAACAGACAAGGATTATCTCCTTTCATGCACGACTTGGATCGTCCTCCTTGATCTTAGGCTGATCAGATCCTGAGACAAGTTCATACCGTACTAAGAAAATAAAACCTTTATCCAATTTTGGAAGAAGAGGAACAAAAGGATGAGCATTGTACCTGCAAACAAATAGTATATACATAAAGAATAAAGAATATGGATCCTTGGTAATGGTTCATGCTCATATGGTCAAGGTATACGCTGTAGTCAGCAAGCCGTAGTGATCTATGACTGTATTTGGCATAAGATCACGTAGGTTGGTGAACTTCCCACGTAGACACCATTAGTACATGCCCTAGAACTTCATCGGAAATAATGCGTAAATGATACAAAACAATGCTGAAAGATCCTGATATAGATAAACAAATGAATTACTCATGAATCAACCAAGCATTTGATAGCCTAACAGAATTTTCTTGTCAAAGAAAATGTCATCTTGTCTTTGTTTTGGATAAGGAAGGATGCATCCTTGTTTTTAAAGATAGTTTCTGATTTGTTGGATGTGGATTGTGTGGTCGATTGATAAATGGTCATTGTGTGAGTACTGTATCAATGTTTATCTTGTATCTGATCAGATAAATATGTACAAGGTGTTGCCATGTTTTTGTGTGATTTTTGATGGGTTTTCCGATGTTTTTTGGATTTTGTGAAACAGTTTTGAATGTTTTTGGTATTTTGAGAGTCATTTTTGAATGTTTTTTTTTTTGATATTTTCTGATGATTGCCTGAATGAAGAACGTAATGATATATCAGACAATGTAGAATCTACTTCCATCACTAGGGTAAGGGTACTGCCCCCAGTTTGTAGATCTGACTATGAAAAGGTGGGATGCTAGACGCATGGAGTACTTTCTTAATTGCAGATCAAATAACAAGCCATGGTTGGGATGGATGGATGTATGTGTGCATGAATGTGATCGCAACGAGCCTGAAAGATACTGGAGCCATTGCCTTTACGAGTGGCGCCTGTTTGCCAGGTTTTCACCATCGCACTTACCCAAGGTGCCACCGGAGTGGTTGTTCACCGTTTGGATGCATGATTTTTCTTTACTTTTTTGAATGTTTTTGTATTTTCTTCGGGACATTTTCTGAATGTTTTTGGTATTTTTCTGATATGTAGGGGAGCCTGATGCTCTATACAGCTTAGGTATAAAACCGTTTGAGGTGCATGCTGTTGATTGGATCTGCAAGTGGTTCTCCTTCTGATGTAGCCAACTGATATGCCCCGGACCCGAATACAGCAGTGACAACATATGGGCCGAGCCAATTTGATTCAAACTTGCCTTGATGTTCTCTATTTGGTTGGTTGCAAGGATTCTCTCGAAGAACAAGATCACCTACCTCAAATGTACGAGATCTAACTCGGTGATTGTAGCTTCTACTCATGCGCTGCTGATAGGCTTTGAGGTGATTGTATGCAGCTTGTCGCTTCTCATCAAGTAACTCTAAGTCCTGAAGACGGGAGACTCTGTATGCTTCATCATTGATGAGATTATGCAAGGAAACTCGTAATGATGGTATCTCAACCTCAATAGGTAAGATAGCTTCTGCACCATAGACTAATGAATAAGGAGTTGCACCTGTAGGGGTTCGAATGCTAGTTCAATATGCCCATAGCACTGGATTCAATTGAACATGCCAATCACGACCGGCATCATTGACTGTCTTCTTTAGGATTCTCAATATGTTTTTATTGGATGCTTCAGCCTGACCATTGCCTTGTGGGTAATATGGAGTGGAAAAGCGGTGTTGGATATGAAATTTCTCACAAAGCTCACGGACATCCTGATTTTTGAAAGGAAGACCATTATCTGTGATGATGGACATGGGCACACCATACCGACAGATGATGTAGTTGAGGATGAATGAGGCGATCTGCTTGCCGGTGACTTGGGTAAGTGGAACAGCTTCGATCCACTTTGTGAAATATTCGGTAGCGGTAATAATGAATTTATGGCCATTGGATGAAGATGGATGAATCTTACCCACAAGGTCAAGGCCCCATTGAAAAAAAGGCCATGGTGTTGTGATTGGTTGCAGTTCTTGTGCTGGTGCATGTATCAGGTCACCGTGAACTTGACATTTCTTGCATTTCCTAACAAAGTAGTAGGAATCCTTTTCCATAGATGGCCAATAGTATCCAGCTCGCATGATCTTCTTGGCTAGTGATGGACCACTTGAGTGAGTCCCGCAAATTCCTTCATGTACCTCTTCCAAAGCCTTTGTTATCTCATCTTGTTCCAGAAACCGAAGGAGAGTACCATCAAGACTGCGTCGGTATAGGGTTTCGGCAATAATGGTATATCGAGCAGTTTGGCGAATGAAGGTTTTACGTTGGTTATTTGATTGGTTAGGAGGAAGGGTGTGATCGTGGAGATAGGTGTAGAACTCACCATACCATGGGGATTCGGAACCAACAAGGCGACATATCATTTCAGATTCAGGGATATCATAAGCGGGGATCCAAAGCTGTTCTACCAAGAACTCGTAGCGTGTTGAATTCTGTGGAAGATCTAAGAGAGATGCGATGGTAGCCATAGCATCAGCAGCTCGATTCTGATCTCTTGGTATCTGCTCAAAAGTGATAGTAGTAAATGATATTTTTAGACTGTCCACCATTTGCTTATATGGCATGAGTTTATCATCCTTGGTCTGATATTCATTAGTTGCTTGTCAAATGACCAGTTGTGAGTCGCCATATACTTGTAGTTCTTTTAATTTCCATTGTATGGCTAGCCTGAGTCCTATGATCAAGGCCTCATACTCTGCTATGTTGTTGGTGCATGGAAATGTGAGCCTGTAAGACTTCGGGATGCTGTCACCTTGAGGTGTGATAAACAAAATGCCTGCCCCCGAGCCATGCCTAGTGTATGAACCATCAAAATATAGTTTCCATGGTTGTACTTCTGTGATCATGAATATCTCTTCATCTGGAAAATTGGAAATGAGGGGATGATCGCCTATGAGTGGTGCATCGGCCAATTGATCTGCAATGACCTGCCCTTTGATAGCTTTGCGATCCACATACTCGATGTCGAATTCACTTAGAATCATTACCCATTTGGCCAAACGACCTGTCAATGCTGCTTTGCTGAGTAAGTACTTGAGTGGATCAATCTTTGCGATGAGTTGTACCTTGTGTGTCAATAGATAGTGCCACAATTTAGTGGCTGCTAAGATTACTGCTAGGCAAGCTCGCTCAATAGGTGTGTAATTGAGTTCATAGCCAACCAGTGTGCGAGAGATGTAGTAAACAGCACACTCTTTACCTTCTTCATTATGTTGTGCCAGTAGCACACCCAGTGCGGTACTTGTTGCTGAGATATAAAGTAACAACGGTCTACTTGGATCTGGTGGCATCAACAAGGGTGGATTCATGAGATAGCCTTTAAGTGCCTGAAATGCTTGCTGGCATTTGTCATCCCACTGAAAGCGGATGTTCTTGTGTAGCAGGTGTGTGAACGGGTGACACTTATCAGCCAATTGTACAATGAATCTTCGGATGGATTGAAGCCGTCCTTGTAGTGTCCTTAGCTGACTGATATTCTTTGGAGGTGGCATGTCCATGATTGCTTTTACCTTTGCTGGATCGACCTCAATGCCTTTGCTTGAGACAATGTATCCTAGAAGTTTCCCAGAGGTCACTCCAAAGACACATTTCTTTGGGTTGAGTCGAACATGGTATTGTTCCAGTCTATCAAAGATTTTATCTAAGATGTGAAGATGTCCTTCTCTAGTAAGTGATTTTGCTAGTAAATCATCCACATAATCTTCCATTATAGTATGCATCATGTCATGGAAGATGGTGGTCATTGCTCTTTGATAGGTCGCTCCTGCATTCTTTAGACCAAAAGGCATTACATTCCAGCAGTATGTGCCCCATGGACATGTGAAGGCTGTCTTATGTTGGTCCTCTGGTGCGATCTTTATTTGATTGTATCCTGAAAAGCCATCCATGAGTGAAAGCATGGCATGTCCTGCTGTCAGATCTACTATGATGTCGATATTTGGTAGGGGGAAGTCATCCTTAGGACATGCCTTATTCAGATCTCTGAAGTCAGTACAAATGCGGATGCCCCCTTTTGGTTTGCCGACAGGCACAATGTTGGAGATCCATTCTGCATAATCAATTGGTCTAATGAAACTAACATCCAGGAGTTTCTTGAGTTCTATTTTGACTAGCACGGCAATCTGAGGATGCATCTTACGAAGCTTCTGCTTGACAGGTTTGGCTCCTTTTGCTACTGTGAGATGATGCATGACTAAATCAGGATCAAGCCCAGGCATGTCTGCATATGACCATGCAAAGTTGATCTGACGCTGTTGGAAGAACTCTATAAGTTGAGGTTGTTCCTCTGGAGTGAGAAGAGATGCCAGATGTATGATATGAGGGTTTTCAGGAGTCCCCACATTGTATTCTTTAGTCTCCTCAATGAGAATCGTCGATCGTTCCTGTTGTGTACTAGCAGGGAGAATGTCAAACCCTTCATCCTCAAGTGCCTCAGAGAGGTTTTCACCGTTGGATACGCTCTTTCTTTTTACTTTTGTTGGATCAAACAGTGCCACAGTGTGGTTTTCACTGGAAGATCCATGTTTTAATGTTATATTTTTGCAGCTGAAGGGTTTGGCATCCGCCCCGAAGTATGCTGCGCTATTAAGTTCAATGGCGAATCTAGCTTTGTGATCCCCGCTTGGTAGATTATCCCTTAATTCCAAAAAGTCAATGATAGCCTCATCGTTTTGGAAGAGGTCAAGACATGGGGGATTTGGTTGGTTCCATTCGATGAGTTCAAGGTGGATAATGGGCATTACTTCATCGATTAAGTTAAGTGCGGGAGATGTATTAGTGAGGGTTAAGACAGTGTGGTGAAGGTCGTTGATGGTACTCTCCTTGTCAGAATCAGGCGTAGGATGAGACATAGGGTCTGTGGAAGATGTTTCCAGCTCAGGTACCCAAGTGGTCTTTATCTGTGCTTCTTCGTAAACAAGAATGTCTTTGCGTGGCGGAGGTGGTGACGTGTCTTCCTCATCTGAAGTGTTAAGCTATACAGAATCAAATTCCCACTCATGTGAGTCGGTCTCTGAATCACTTTCCAGCATCCGATTGCTATACCATACTGGGATGTCGCTGGAGTTGAATACTGCAGGTGTGATTGGTTTATGTACCTTTGAGGTGATCGGTGCTACAGGAACTGTGATGGGGTTTAAAGGTTTTGTCACTGGAAGTATCGACAGTGTTGATTTAGTGGCTTCTATTGGAACGACTGGTGCCATAGATGCTGCTACGGGTTCCAATATAGTTGTGGCTGCGAATGATTTTATTGATGTGATGACTACTGTGGATGGGATTACTAGTTCGATTGGTGGGATTTTTGGCACTGATGACGGTTGCGGTGGGTTTGTGAGCCTCGATGGGGCAGTGACAATATTGCTTGATGGTGCTTTGATTATGAAAGGTGTCCTCTTTACAGTAGGTGGGCAAAATGGTTTGCTAGGTTTTCCTTTAAATCTGAGTTTAGGAAGGATTTCTTTTTCAAAGCCTAGGCCTGTATTACCTTTGGGCTTGAATTCTGGTAGTAGAGGTTCATGTCGTCCTTGTTTGCAGTATCCCAAAGCACTCTGACCATCATATCCCATTCTCTGCATAATGAGGAGGCCTTTACCATACTGTTCCATAGGAAGTGTAACTTGCGGTTTGTCAGTGGTGATGGGATCTTTATAGATCCAGTCCGCTAGGTCCTCATCTTGTGTTTCTTCCTCTTGACTCTTTCCAAGGATGAAAGGCGTTAAGGCACATGCTAGCGTGATTAGTGGTTGCTGGAGCAACTGCTGTGGTTTACCATGTGTTCTAGGAGAAGTGGGCATTTGTCCCACACAAAAGAGCTGACTCAAGTTATATTCCCCGGGACCTTCCTCTACGACTTTCATTTTAAGCTTTTCTTGCTTGGGTATAGGGGTGTTCGAACTGGCAAGAGAGGTGGGACTTACATATGATGTAGAGTAAATGGCTTCCCTATTATTAGGAACAGTAATTTCTGGTTGATGGCTGATATTATGGCAAAATGCAAAAGGATTTGCATCACCCAGGATTGTGATCTCTGCACCATTATGTGGGAACTTGATACATTGATGGTAGGTAGATGGAACGGCTTGCACGGCATGTATC
Organism: Cryptomeria japonica; assembly: GCF_030272615.1. Classification (NCBI taxonomy): domain Eukaryota; kingdom Viridiplantae; phylum Streptophyta; class Pinopsida; order Cupressales; family Cupressaceae; genus Cryptomeria; species Cryptomeria japonica. The sequence goes on along the minus strand of NC_081415.1, from coordinate 512,047,710 downwards.
CAAGGTCTTCCTAATAATAGATTATATGGCAGAGGAAGGTCCAGAACCTGACAAATTATGTGTTTTACCACAGGGCCCACTCGGATTGGTAGCACCACCGCTCCTTTGGATGAACGCTCTGCATCATCATAGGCCTTGATGGTGATCTTCTTGCGAGGATCCACTGATTCTAGTGCATATCCCAATGCTGTGACCAACTGTAGTGTACAAATGTTTAGGCCTGCTCCATTATCTATCAAGACTCGCTTGATCCTGTGTTGGTTGATAAAGCCTTCAATGTGTAGTGAAGCGTTATGAGGTTGTTGGAAGGAAGAGTTGTCACTTTCAGAAAAAGTGAGACAAGGTGATGACTTTAGATTTCCAACCATGCCTTGAAATTGGTCTGTATTCAAGTTTGCAGGGGCTGACGCCTCTTGGAGTGCTTGATCCAAGATAGTTTTATGAGATGGTGACAGGCGTAATAGCTCTAAAATGGATATAAGCACAGGCATTTTGTCTAATTGTTCCACAAGATTGTACTGCTTTGGGATGGAGGTGGTGCCTTGTGGAGCTGCCTTGATGGTAACTTTGCCGCGACGCGTAACAACATTGCAATTTGAGGTGGGATTTTTGAAGGTGATAGTTGCAATTTGTTCACTGGCATCATACAGGTGATTGACAGTGTAATTATACGCAGCCTGCGTATAATCAATGGTATCAGGACCTCGTCTGGAAGTGGAAGGACCCCTTTGATCTTGTGATGGAAGTGGATTCTTGAACATCTGATGATCATTATTGGTTGTTTTTGGGTCATGTCCTTCAATTTCAATTTCTCCTCAGTCAATAAGATCCTGAATGAGATCTTTCAATCGATGACAATTACTTGTCTTATGTCCTCTTCCTTGATGGAACTCACAATGTTCAGTATCTCTCCACCATGCCGGTTTGACTTGAGGCTCATAATTTGATAACTTAGGTAAAGTGATCAAATTTTGAGAAATGAGTTGTCGCATCACTGTTTCAATGGGTTCCCCTAAGGGAGTGTATGTGCGTTTTTGTTTTTGTGGACGAGGTCTTGGTTCATCATGAGATGTGATGCGACCTTGATTAAGAGGAACATTTGTGTTATTTTGAGGTGGAGGATTTTGTCCTGCAAACCGAACCACAGGTTGTGCATTTTGGACAGTCCGAGCATCCACAACTCCATCGTTGACGATGTTCTTATTCTTGTTCCAGAAGTTCGGTTTATCGCTATTGAAGTGCGGGCGAGGACCATCTTTTGGTTCATTAAAGATTTTGATGAGTCCTTTTTTGATGAGTGCCCTTTCACATTTTAAACCCTTGGTGATCATATCGTTAAAAGAGTCTGTGTCTTTGACATCCAGGTGAAATTCCATTTCTTCGTTTAAGTTGGAAATGAAAATTTCCACTAGTTCTTGTTCAGGTAACTGAAGAGAACGTCTACTAGACATTTGGCGCCATCGTTGCAGGAATACTGAGAATAATTCACCTGGTTTTTGTTTGGTGTTGCACAGATCAGCCATGGTGATGTCGCGTTCAATGTTATAAGAGTAATGAGATAGGAACTTCTGGATGAGTTCCTCAAATGTTCTAATGCCACCTAGAAGTCGGGAAAACCATGATGTGGTTGTTCCTCCCAAGCTTTGGGGAAAAAGGCGCATTAGGTATGTGTCCTCATAAGCCACTTCAAGACAAGCAGAATGAAATTCTCGGACATGATCACGGGGATCCCCCTTTCCTCTATATTTTTCAAATTTGGGTGTTTCAAACCCGCATGGAAAGGGTGGCATATAAAGATTCCTATCAAACGGATAGGGATAGATGTCGTTAAGTGAGAATGGATTGGTCTTAACACCACTATGAAGTTGTTGGGCGAGATTCTCGATTTGTTGCCGCAACATCTCCATTTCATTTGGAGGAGGAGGTGGTGGGTTACCTCGAGGAATGTTATATCTGATGTGATCTCTACCTCTTTCCTCCTCATGGCAACTTTGTCTTTCTGATGCATGTCTTAATTGGGCAAGATCAAAGTCAGAGGGGAGTTTGGCTCCTTCTTGAGCGAGTTTTAAGAAGTGAGCATCCGCATTACTCCTGAGTATTTCGTCAAACAGTCTGTTAAAGAGAGGGTTATGCTGGGCCCTCTCTATTGTTGCAGGAGTGGGAGTACTTGGGTTTTCGTCATTCACATTTCCTCCAAGTGCTTCTTGAAATTCATTGAGGTTGTCCTCTTCTTCCTCAATTTCTATTTCTCGTTGCCTTGATCGGGATCGGGTTTGAGCCATTTTGTTTACAAGTTTGGTTTTGAAGTTGATTGAAGATGATGATGAGTTGTTGATGAAATGAAAGATTGATGGTTGGTGATTTGTGTTTGTATGTAGATCTCTAGCACTTTGAGATAGATGTAACCGAAATTCCTTCTTTGAATTGCTTGCTTGTTTTGATAGATTTTGGATGTGATAAGGTGTAGAGAAATCTGAGATGTGTTACAGATTTTGACTACCTAGCAATGAGAGGATTCACTCATGAACTAGTTTTAACCTGCGTAGATGTGTCTCTTAGGATGAGCTTATCCTAGATGTAGAAACAATCTAAAAAGTGATGTGATGTGTTTGATTTCAAGCAATATCTAAAAAGGAATCTTGGGACAAGAACCTCTTAATGTTTTGAGAGTTTTGGGATGGATTGATGATGAAGTGATGATGTATGAGTGAGATGACGGATGAAAATGTTTTCAACTTCAATAAAAACTTTGTGTTACAAACGGGACAAACTCTATCTCTTCCCTTTCAGGCGTTGGTGGCACTTCTTGAGCTGTGTTGTAGGTGATACAGATGTTTGGGAAGAAGTTGGGATTAATCTTTCCTCCTTGATTTTTGTGATAACTCAAAGCTCTTTATTGCATAAAAGCTCTGTTGTTCAATGATTCTGAATCAAACTCGTTTGTTTTACCTTGAAGGTATAGACGCATACGATGTAGAAAGACTCTATGTGAGACAAAGATTTGTCTATTGAGATAGAAGAATTTCCTCCTTTTGATCAAAGCCTTTGAGCTTAATGGTCTCCTTTTCAAGTTGATATTCTGATGACACTTCTTCTTTCGCAAGATATGAAGAATGGTCATAAAATTTGTCTCTTTGTTGTTTGCACTTTGTTTTTGGTATTTTTGTTTGTTTTTGAGAAATGTTGGATGAATACTATGTTTTTGGGATTGATTTTCTGATTTTTCTTTGACAAGAAAACAAAGCAAGCACACAAACACAAGAATGTTGCCTCAAAGGCACAAATGAGTATGGGTCTAGATCAACCCAATCCTTGGACTTGTTTTTGACCCTTCCTTTAGATGTATTTTAAGGTGTATTTCCAAAGCCTGAAGTCGGCTCAATTTGCACTAGGTCTGTAAAACGAACACACTTCAAACACTTTTTATCCCTAAGGTCAAATGGCCAGTTGTGATAAATTTAGCCCAGATCTTGATATTTCTTCGACTTTGGTACTACATACCTTATGAATCCCGCCGTGGCAGGTAAGGATGTGATATACTAAGTCTTGCATGAGCATAACAAATAGATGATCCCTATGATGGGGGAGTCACCACTTTTATCAAGCCACAAGTGACTTTTCAAAAAGCTATGTTTCTACTCAAGGAAATATGTATGGTGAGTATCTTGGGAGCAAAACCATCTATGCTCTTGCACTAAATTATATCTCAAATATCCTCAATCAATAGAATGGGTGGGCTACTACTTTAAAGGTGTTTAGTCATGTTCGATGGCTTTGGACATAAGTTCATTCTGCAGTGACTCACTTAAGAGCCTTGTAACTGGTGGTGGGGCCCATTTGTCCTTTCGGCCAGTTACACTGTCGGAACAGCTATACCCAAGGCTACAGCTTTCGCTCACACCTGATTTCTATAGCGGCTCGAAGGATTTACCGCTCGAGGTCGTTCCCAAGAGTATCGATCCCTTGGCAGGCCTCTCTTAAAAAGATAAAATTTTGAGTGTTACTAACACTTTTCTCTTGCACCTAGGACCACGAGAGCCAAGGGAGAGGATAGTGTGTGTTAGAAGTAGGACCACTCGACTGACTTTTTGCACAAGCGTGCCAAATACGTAAAACACTTGTTCTTTTTAATCCAGCATTTGCAAATGTGATCTAACTATTTGGAGATGTTGCTCCAACAGCCATGGTGTTTGTTTTAACTTCAATGGCAAAATGTGTTGTGTAACCTAGAATTCGGAAATCCTAGTCAACTTAAAGAAAAACACATTTGCTTGAAGTAAAATTTGTTTTTGCAAAAATCAAAACAAGTGGATTGTTCTTTTTATTTGCCCAAAAATTGAAGTGTGGCTTGTGATTTTTAAGTTTGATGTAAGAAAGAAAATTTGTTTTGTTGATTTTAAGCACCAAAACAAAATGTATCCCTAACTTGCAATGAAAGCAAAATTTTGAAGTTTGTTGTTTTTTTTACTTTGCAATAAAGAAAGATGAATTTTCTTTTTAAGCACCAAAAACAAGTTTGAGGTTCATTTTATGCACTCTAAAATAAAATGTGAGGTTTATTTTAACTTGTGCAAGAAGGAAAAATGGATTCTTTTTAACCAACTTTTGTTGAAAGAAAGTAAAAAAGAAACTTTTAAAGCATTTAAACTAACTCCTTCCCCTGTACAAAAAGATTAGAACCTACATAAAAGACAATTAGTTAGAAAAATCCGCATGTTTTGGTGGGCTTCTACAAGCCTAATTTTTATTTTTTTGGTTACAAGGTGATTTGTACAACGTTCTGTTACAATAGCGCTAGTTTGCGTTTGAACAGAGGTTCTATTTAACACAAACACACTAAAAGAAAGGGAAAGACAAAGAAGGGAAAAGCGTTGAAACAAGGTGAATAGCACCAAAACAATGTCAAACGCGCCAAAACAATGTCAAAAGTGCAACCTGTGTGACATTTTCAACACTCAAACATGTTATTGGTTAAAAAAAAAAAAAAGTTGATCTTTGTGGTGTTTGGATTCACGTCAGGTTCACCAAATGATGCTCTGCAAAAAGGATTAGAAAATCTGTTTGATGGCAACACACACAAGAGCACAAGAAACAAACGTTAGTGTTAGCAACAAAAGATTATCCTAAACAGGCATATCAAGAGAGATATTAAGCATGAAATAGAAAGCATATAAACATAGAATAAAATAGCTAATCAAGATGCTCATAGTTGCTCCTCCCTTGTTCCTCTCCTCTCCAAGTCCCAAAATAGTGTAGCTCTCAGCAGCTTTTTGCACTATGGATGCTTATGGAGGATTGAGATTGTAGTATAGCTCTAAATGTGAAATAAAAAGCTAATGCTAATGCTAAAATGATATATTTTAACCAAAAGACAAAAGATTAGATTGTTTATGCTAAAATGCTCTCTAAAATGTCTATAGCTTAGATGCACACAAGTTTCAGGATCTGGATTATGAAGGAATGGGCTCTATTTATAGGAAAAATGGAGCAATGGATGGCCAGGATTGAAAGGTTTAATCAAGGGTCAAGCTTGAAAGTTGGGGATCCATGTGCACAATTTGCACCAATGAAATGGTGACAAGTGTCAACATAAGATTGGGTTGAGAGAAGAGGTTGGAGGCATTAAATGCCTGAGGAGACCTCATGGTTATCTAGAAGGTAAGGGTCAAGCCTAAATTAGGATTACCCACTGGATTAGGAGTTAATGCAAGGATAAACCTTTGTGCAAATGATTAAGAGATAATCATGGTCAAAGCATTAAAGGCTTGATGAGACCCTTGGGTTGGGTAGAGGTTGAGTCAAAACAAATGTTTTAACCATGTGGGAGGGTTTGAGGTAACCATTAATGGTTATTGGAGACTTTGGGGATTAAGTGGTTGAAGGTTGAAAGCCTTCAATGGTTATCAAAGACTTTGAGCCATTTAGTGGTTGAAGGTTGGAAGCTTTCAAAGGTTATCCAAGACTTTGAGACATTTAGTGGTTGAAGGTTGAAAGCCTTTAATGGTTATCAAAGACTTTTAGGCTTTGAGAAGTGACTCCATTTTGCTTAGGAATGTGACAATAATTAGGGGATGGATTAAGTTAATTAGGAAGGGGTTAGAAGAATCTAGAAGGGGATTAGATTTTGCAAGTGGATTTGGTGGGTGAGGGAAAATAGGATTTTATTAAAATAAAAATTCATTTATTTCAATTAATGTGTGCAAGTTGTATTTGGATAAATATTCAAATAAATATTAATTTATTTAAATGAGAAAAAGGAAGATAAAGCATTAAAATGCTTGAAGACTTTGAGGGGAACCATTAAAGGCTTGAAGACTTTAAGGAAAACCATTAAAGTCTTAAGAAGACTATAGAAGGAAGCCATCAAGTTTGAAGACTTTAAAGCCATCAAGTTTGAATACTTTAAGGGAAACCATTAAAGGTTTCAAGTGGGTGAGGATAAATAGGATTTTAAATAAATAATTTATTTAAAATAGTTGTGCAACTTGCTTTTGTAGGAAAATACAAGTGGGTGGAGGATAAAGGTGATTTAAATAAATTATTTATTTAAAATAATTGTGCAACTTGCTTTTGTAGGAAAATACAAGTGGGTGGAGGATAAAGGTGATTTAAATAAATGATTTATTTATTTAAATGTGAGAGGTGGGATTTTGGGGGATTTAAATAAATATTAATTTATTTAAATGTGAGAGGTGGGATTTTGGGGGATTTAAATAAATATTAATTTATTTAAATGTGAGAGAAGATTTAATTAAACAAATATGATTTATTTATTTAATTAATGGTATGAATTTGGTTAAGTGAATTAAATCAAATAAATTGAATAATTTATTTAATTAATAGGAGAAGAGCGTTAAGATGAATTAATTAAATATTAATTTAATTAATTATTAATTGATGCTTAAATAATCAAATAAATACTAAGTATTCATTTAATTAAGTGGACAGATTTATGTGACTACAAATTCAATAATACAATTTGTAAACATCGTATTTATTTTAATTATTTATTAGAAATATAGTATAATATGTATTGATACTCAAAACTATTAATAATTTCCTAGGAAGAGCAAAGATTTCAGTCAAAATGAAATATAAGTTTACAAGACTCATTCGTGAGTCAAAATTTGATTCATGCTACAATGAGATAGGAGACACGAACATGGGTCATGTGGATATTTCTGAATTTGTTCATAGAATTGCAAAGGGAGGAGGAAGATCAATTCTTTCTCAATCCATGCCAGCCTTAGGATTAGTGGAAGTAGCTGCATTTCCCCTATCTCTACAATCAGTTGATTTGGTAGTGGAGCGTGCACAATATTATGACAAAGATGAAAGGAAGATTATTGGCCCCTTAGGTGATACGGTGTTAGATATTAGTCCTCAGATGATACAAAGAGTGTTATGTATTCCACAATATACAAAATACGAATGTATTGATTGGATAGTTGCTAACAACTATTATGAAAATAAAAACAACAAAGCTTCCAAATTCATTAATGAACATCTCATTCTTGAAAGTACTAGGAATGTGAAAAAGTTGGCTAGAGGACAACATAGAGAAGAATTCAAAGAGGAAGCAAAATATTATATCACACTTCTAAGTAGGCTATATGGTACTCCAGAAGTGAAACACTTCCATCCATGGATGTGTTATTATATTTTGAAAATAACAAAGGGAAAAAAAATTGATTGGGCAACTATAATTAGTGACAACTTGAATCAACAATTGATAGATGTTTTGCAGAGCAACACATTTCACATGAGTTCATATTTAATATACTTGTTGGCTTACCGAGGTAGCTATCCAGAACTAAATAGAGTTGGAAACTTTAACGAAGGAGGAAGACAAATATTTGATAGTTACCCTCAGTTAGAACTGATGGAAAGTGAAAAACACTATTGCATTGTTAATGACGCCTTCATTTTTTCCATAGTAGGACATCTTGACAATGATTTAAGAAAAAGATTATCTTTAGAAGTGAGCAGTGAACTCTCAAAGTTTGGGAATTGGTATATCCAATTCCAAACATTCACATACATTAGAGTTGTAGGTTTCCATGGAAGCCCATTGAAATTGCCCAGGTACCCTTCAAACAAAATAATTCTGCTTGAAATGTGTAGACAAATAGAAGAAGTTGATAAGGTAATGGGGAAATAGGGGTTTGTTATATTTGAATTTCCAATTAAGGTTGGTGATTACTCATGTGCTGACATGGATTTAGCTCACACAACTAAAATTGACATGGCACATCTCCGCATGTACAACTTTAGTGACATGAGGTACAATTTTGATCCAATAGGACTGATCACTAGAATAATAGGGGCATACTACAAACATGAACCTGCTTTAGAAGATCATTGGGCTAATTGCCAAAATGAAAAGGAAATTAGAATCAAAGATTATTGTAGACTAAATATGCCTATCATGAGAGCTTGCAAGTTCGATAGAATCCTTGAGCACATGGAAGAAGATGGAAATTAGTTGGATCCAATTTACTACACAATGAGCATATGTGATCAACCGATGGATATAGTGAATTGGTCTATAGTTGAAGATGTGTCAGTTGAGAACAGAACAATGAATGTGATACTAATGTCAATGGAGTCATTGGGAAAACCTTATTCTCTACTACCGATACATCATTCTACCAATCAAAATACAAATAAAATTGTTGAACCATTAGATGCAACAAACTTAGACATGAAAGAAGACAATGCATGTCTTCATCTTGCAAGAGATAGAGAAGAAGTTATCACAAAAGGAAATGATGTGGCCGTGAATGATGTTGAAGAAGAAAAAGAAGATAATACACCATTATTAAAAAGTCAAAGGTTTAAAGGGTAAAATGTTGATGCAACAACATTGGAAACAAGAAGTATTCAACTGTGCTTTAATATTGTTTCAACATCCACATCACCTTCCCACAGTTACAATTCAATTCAAACTGTACCATGCTCTTTGACTCCACCTTTAGATTCCTTGGCTCCTACTCAAAATGTAGATGTACAAGGAATCTATAGTGCATTTACATAATGGAAAACAAAATTGCAGAATTATGGTGTGCATGTGATAAAGAAGGCACCAAAAGTTTATAGTCGTATCATTCAAAAAACAAATATTGAAAGGGAACTTGATGAAAAAATTGAGGAAGAACTTTTCATGTGCAATCAATATATTGAAACTTAAAAAAAAATGAAAGTAGTTCCTTTGAATGAATTGGAGGCATTGGGAATTGAACAAAACAAAGTGTTGCTTAATGAATGGCTCAAAGCAAGTAAGATGAGACACAAAACACTTCTAAGATGCAAAAAAAATTGAATAGATTGAAAGAATCTATCAATTTGTATTTGAGAAAGATAGAAAAGTTTGTCGAAGATCTTGATTACACCTTTCTAGAAAGTTCTTTGACGGTTCGACCAACTGAAGAAATCATTAAAGATGTTTCAGACTCCCTTCACGGAGAACTATCTAAACAAGAGATTGACAACATGATGAGTAAGAAGACTAAAATTGGTCAATTTGAAGAAGAATCTACTCAAATTACTCGATTACAGCAGAAAATTAAAAGAATTGTTCTATTTGTACAAGTGAAACTGAAGTACAAATTGGGACCAAACGAAAATGAAATAAACAAAGCTATAGATATATTTGTTCACCAATATCCAGTGGAGACATAAAAATTGCTGCTATGTAACACATCTTCTAACATGTATCAATCGAAATGTTAGTAAATTTTGAAAAAGTATAAATATTTCAATCAAAGAATTCACTCTTTTATTCATTGATCAATTGTACAAAGAATATGGTTATCACATTCCAGTTTATGTAATTAATTGATCTATGTAATTGTTATATATGATCACATGATCGAATGTAAATTTCCATCTACTTTGTCATTTATATTGTATTTATTATTACATAAATAAAAGTGAATCCAATTAATAATAATCATGCATATTTATTTTATTGAAAAGTTTATATAACAAATTTAGTGCAACTTAAAGTTTGACTGTTTCTTATATTTTCTTAAATGGAAAAAAACTCAATGTATGCATCTCATACAAATAACTTATCGTATGTAAAAATTAACATATGAAACTTTAGTTTAATTAATAAAATTCATATACAGTAATTAAAATAGACAATTTAAATACAAATCATTTTGCAGTTATACAAGAGTAGAATGTTAAATTTCAATCTGAAGAACAAAGAAGACAACATCGTAGGGAATATAACAAGACATATCAAAGAGAATATTGAAGAAGGAAATGAGAACATGTGGAAAATGTTCAAAATGAAGAGAAACATGTACATAGTAATGAAGCAAATAGACAAAATTATAGTAGAAGAAGAGCACAGATAACAGAACAACAATTAGAAAATCAAATTATAGAAGAAGAAAATATAAGAAGAAGGGATTCTCAGCGTAATTCACAACAATTATGTCTTTATCAAATAGAAAATAATCAACAAGTTCCTCCCCAATCCAGTCAGAGCCAACAATTTGAGGACGAAAGAAGACAACAACAAAGAGAATATAGAAGGGCATATCAAAGAGAATATTGATGAAGACAATGAGAGGAGAAGACAGATGATCAAAGGGAAGAACTTTGATGGATGCATAATAATGCAAACAGACAAAGATATGGTAGAAGAAGAGGAGAGATAACAATACAAGAATTAGAAAATGAACATCAAGAAGAAGAAAATTTCAGCACAAATAGACGACAAGGAATTACAAAACAATCACCGACAAATGAGTATGTGCCTGAAAATAATCCATATGTACAACATGATAACTTAAATGGAAGAATGGAAAACAATGTAGACAATCATAGTGGAATGCTTCAAAATGATTTTAGAAATCTACAAGTAATTTTTCGAAACCGAATAGATAGCTTTCTTTGTCCAACAATGTGTTATGTGTGCCAAGAATGTTACCTTGGAATAAAAGTCACACGCACATCAGAAGGTCCTGTTTGTAATAGGTGTTGGCAAGAAAAAGGAAACAACAGATTTTCTTCTTCAAATAACATGGACCCAGGGCCACAACCCAGAGAACTTGCTAATCTAACTCAGGTAGAAGAAATGTTGATTGCTCGAGTAAATCCAATTTTACAAGTTACACATGCAACAGGTGGTCAATATAAATACAAAGGTCACATGATAAGTTTTCCACAGAATATTCAATGAAATTCAAAAGTTCGTCCTCATTCAATCAAAGAGTTGCCAATAATTATTGTTCGTAGAAAAGATAAAAAAGGCACAAACTATAATTTTACAGTGAATAGAGATCGTGTGTACAAAGCACTACAATACAAAGTTGAAAATGATAAGTTCTACTCTGATGTCACAATTGATGTTAATGCCCTAAACAAAGTGGAAAGAGATTGTGAGCACAACATATTCAAGCAAATGAAAACAATTAATATGGAATTTGATTATCATTCAAATCAAATAATATTTGTTGGTCTGATTATGGAGATAGATGAAAGAAACATAATAGATCACACTACTTCAATGGCTTCAAGACCACCTAATGTGCAAAAATAAATGGAATTAATCCATGCATGGATTAATAACCCACATGAAGATCGTTTATGAATGATTGATTGGCCTACAATTGGTGTGTCTCCAATTAACGAATATGTCACATCAGGATTACTTGACATGGCATTCCTAGCACTGTTTGTTGATGGTAGATGTGATTGGTTAGAACCACGAATAAGATGAGTTCACCTCCATGAATTTGTTAAGCATTTTCTCCAGTATAGGGATCCCCATTTTGGCAAACACCCAAGATTTAGGTACTACATGATGAACATGATAATGAGACATCGAGCACACAGTTCAAGTGCAGTTTTTGTAAAAAGAAACTTTCAAGATTTTCCCATCACCATAAATGAATCACGTGAGCAAATGGAGCAGTTGCCAACCTCATACCTGGCTGATAAGTTGATGTGATTTGGGACAACATTAAGAGGAACCAGTTCATATTGGTCAAAATGCAGAGCAAAACTATCTGACATGCTACATCAAATAGGAACACCAACAATTTTCTACACACTAACAACACCAAGTAATCCACGTGAAGCTCAAATATGGAGGAAACAAAATGTTAACGACTACCCTCACATAGTTCCCCACTATATGCATTTAAGACATTCAAACTTTAGAAAAGAAATATTAGAAAAGGGCTTCAATGTTAAAGACTATTGGTGCAAATATGAGTGGCAACATAGGGGATCACCACATGTTCATGGATTCTTATGGATACATGGAGCACCAAATATGGATAATATAGATTGGTCTAATGAACAAGAAGTAAAAACTGCACAAAAATATTTTCATTCCATAGTTCATGCATGGAATCCAAGAGTTGATCTTCATCAACGAAATGTACAGGTATAATTACCATGAACAATGAAATTTTTTGTTCTACATCACAAATGTAAACACCTATATGAGTAGCCAATTAATACATTAATATTTGTTACTGTAGGCATTTCCAATTTTTTCTCTACATCCATGCTTAAAAAATACAACACAACTTATTCAAATGGATATAGATCAAGATTATGAAGAAATCCTAAACATTGTGCAAAGACATACAATTTGTAAAGAGGGTGCATGCTTAAGAAAGAAAAAAAGAAACATGGTTTGTAGGGATGTACTTTAAAAAATTTAAATTCTATATATAAAGAGTAAGTATAATGTTGCAACAATGCTGAATAATTTTTTTTATATAAATTGTAGATACAATGCTTCTTGGAATTTAAATTTGCATGGTTCAAAATTATATGAGGATAAAGATACCGGTGAAAATTTTTTTGATCCAGCAAGGAATGATGATACAGTCAATTCACATAATCATTATATATTGAAATTATGGAGAACCAACATAGACTGGCAACCTGTTCTCTTGAAACATGTTGTGATAAAATATATTGCAAAGTATGTAGCAAAAGCAGAGAAAATCTCAGAAACCTACCATCAAATGTTGATGCATCTTGCAAATATTGAGAACCTAGATGATCTTGCAGCAAAAGCATACAGGAAACTTCTAAATGAAACTATTATTGAGAGAGATGTTGGAGCTCAAGAAAAATCTCACATGTTGTTAGAACTTCCACTCATTGAAAGCAGTAGATGGTTTGTTAATCTGAATGTCTTGCATGAAGTATTCAAACCTGTGGCTATAAATGATGGAGAGGAAAATCAAGAACAAACAAAATCATTCATCGATGGATATAGAATAAGGCCATTGTCTATGGAAGCTATCACAATGATTGATGTAGCTAGATCATGGATTTATAATAATAGACAAAAAAGTGATATCAAATGACAGGCCAGGAAAAATGCAGCAATCATTAGAGTGTTTCCAAGATTTTTTTCCATGCCTCCATGTGAGGCAGGAAAATTTGTTGATTTTGTTTTTCAGAATTATTGCTCTACAAACCTTTCCATGACATAAGAATAGATATTGGTGATGACAATAACTCTATAATATCAAATTGGGAGACATTTAATTATAATCCATGGCATGTGGAGCGAACAATAATGCAAAAAATAATGAGAATAGTAGTGATTCATAAACTAAAGAAAATGAATTTGTTCATGGAAACACTACAGAGCATGAATGGGAAATCATTTCCAGATTAAAATGATAAATCTTGACCATTACTGTTGATCACATGTTTGAACATAATGATCTTCAAATGATCCATAATGGAGAAAGAACTACCTTTTTGTCTTCCAAAAGATTCCTACAAGAGAGAGGCTTAATTACTTTTCAACCACTAGCTCTTAGAAACTCCAATTAGTTCTACAAAGATCCTGAAATCACAGAATTAATTAGTTGTGAACATTGTGATCCAACAAAAGTATAATTTGTTCCAAGAGAGGTTTGGTTTGAGTCACCTCCAATGAGACCTGAAATTGATTATCAAGCTATATTCCAAGAAAATGGGCTGCTGTATTTAACAACAATTCTTAGAGGACCACAGATGAGTACTATTGGCCTATCAAACCTACACTGTCATGGACAACTATTTCGTATGCAATTTGCATCTCAATCGAATAGTATATGGAATCGACATCTCATAGATAGATGGGGCCTACAAGGAGTTTTTTTAAATATACCATATTATGAACGCATACCTAAGATTGTCAGAGAACAAATTCCAATATGGACACAAACAATTTGCAAATTCTATCCAAAAATAAATGAAGAGATTGGCACCTTGCATCTCCACCAATGCACCTTTGAGCACCTATATTGGTTTGACATCATCGATCCTACAACTAAAGATTTGATTCTGATAAATGCTATCTAGACTACAAATGTTAGTGACTTTAAATAGAATAAAGTACCAAAAGTGGAATTTAAGTTCTCATTACTTTTAGTTGAATTTTTAAAAAAAATGACTTCTTCAATTTTTCTTATTCAATACTTATCTTATCTTAAAATTAAAACACTATTTATTTCAATGATCTATTTGAGAGGTATTATTTTTAACTTTTGATAGTATTCAAGAAATAAAGTTTAAAGGTTACAATAAATTAGGATTTAATATCACAGAAGAATGTAAATATGCTAGCCATTATCTAATGCATGCAACAATATTTTTTCACTTTTTATTTTCAAAAATAGAATACAATTTCAAAATTCCATTGTATGAGTCCTTACTAAGAGGTTGTGATTTATAATGTGCCTCATCAATATTTTCTCCCACTCTGTATGTTTGTTTCCTCAATATGTAAATTCATATAAACAGCATTACATAAAAAATAATACTAATTAGTGAAAAATAAAAAGCTGAGGTAAAAATGTACAACATTTAGAAGCAACTTCATTACTATATTTTCATAAATATTTTATAATTTTTATAAAATATTTACATACTTTGATCCATAAATTATTATTCAAACCCACAAATATTGTAATCATATAACATTAAAAACTATACCTGTAATTGAACATTGAAAGTACCGCCAATCTAACTTTAAAAACTTAAACATTGAAATTACCACTAATCTAACTTTAATCTTAATTTTTATATCATCCATTAAATTTGAAGTTCTCTAACCATCATGTTTTCTATATTTTTGAGAAAAATGTTGTACAACATTTGAATATGTTAACATGTTGCAGGTTTGATGGAGGATAAAAAACCCAAAAGCATGTGGGAAGACCTACCAGAATAGTTGTTGTTAATGATTATGAGAAAATTGTCTACCAGACATTTGTCAAGAATGAAATTGGTATGTAAGAGTTGGAAAGACATCCTTTCAAAACCTAATACTTTGGGAAACATATTTTCAAAAAATTCTCCTCCAAAAAGTAATTTCTTATTGCACTTTTTTCCATTTGAATCAACAAGGATAAAATCATGGGTCATGGAAGGTGATGCAAATTTCTATAGGGTACCTGCAACAAAATTCCCAAAGTATTGCAAATGCATAGAGATAATATCCAATAATATGTATTGTTGCTCAAAATGGATAAAAGATTTTGATTTCAATTTCTACATATATGACAAATCAAATGCAAGTACTATTGAACTTTCTTCTATAAGAGATATCGCAACAAGAATATGTACTGATTTTATGGCGACAAGTTATGTCTTCTCCACTAATCAGCTAATAATCTTGCTTGGACAAATACTATAAGAACTGCAATGGTTGATGCTATATTGAAATTTATGAGTCAAAATCAGATTCATGGAATCAAATATATGTTAAAAATTCATACTATCCATTAGGAAGAGGTTTTTGTTGTAAGAGAAGATTTTATTGGATGAGAATCATACAAACAATGGTGAGACTGTTGAATTCAACTACACTACATTAACTTGGATGATAATTCCATCACCAATAGATACTTCTAGAAATTATGCACCAATTACAGAATTTGACTCTCATGAAGTACAAACAAAAGTTTATGAAAATTATTTTGATGTTAAGATTCACTGGATGAGTTTTACTACGTCTTGGGAAATAGCTGGATGTGATAGTTGCATTGTGTTGGTTGACAAAGAATATCATCAAATGTGGAAATTAGAAATAG
Source organism: Cryptomeria japonica (assembly GCF_030272615.1). NCBI lineage: Eukaryota > Viridiplantae > Streptophyta > Pinopsida > Cupressales > Cupressaceae > Cryptomeria > Cryptomeria japonica. The sequence goes on along the minus strand of NC_081415.1, from coordinate 512,031,637 downwards.
ATAATGAAGAAGGTGAAGAAACATATAAATGGTCTCCTTTTCACATTGATTTACCTAAGAAAATTTACAGGATAGCAGTAAATAATAATGGATGCATATTAATTGTGGGAGAGAAAGTATCATTATACAATACTGAAGGCAAAATACTACAGTCCATTGAATTAGAAAAGTTTGATCCACAACTTCTTATTGAAACCAATAAGTATGTAAATTATATACCATTTTTTTTCATGCCTTTAGATTGTATGAATATATGGTGGCCATAATAATTTATCCACTACATTGTATGAAAATGTAAAAGCCATAATCACTTATAAAACTTTATATTTTTCATGTGGAATGACAATTATATTGCAATTGACTTTATTTAATTTCAAATATACTTTTACATATGTTTTTATTAGATGTTTCATATTGATTTATAAATAGTAAATATTTGATGATTCAGAGAGGGATTTTAAAAAAAATCAAAATATATTTGGTTTGTCTATTTCTAGCGTATTTTCTATAAATTTTATATCACACTCAAAAAATTCAGTTTACAAGATAGAATAAATTGGGGTTTTATTATTTGATGAGAATGTTAATATGATAACCTTTATCGTATGCATGCATCAAAATATTTGTACTTTATATTTTGAAAATTGGAATATATTATGAAAATTTTATTGTATGTGTTATTAGTGAAAGATTGAGGTTTTCAAAATAACTCATTAATATTTTCTTCCACTTTATATGTTTATGTTTCTTTGTTACTAACACAAAACAAAATTTAACCCTAACCCTAAAAATGATAAATCTTGAGCGGAATAAGGAATAATGTAAATTAAATGATAATATTAAAAGAATTACAATTCTTCATGTAAACCTAATTAAACATCAAAAAAATAATAATTAAAATAATTATCATCTGCTCAATATTAATTATTGAACAAAATTTAACTCTAACTCTAAACTTACTTGTACAATAAATAAAATTAAACCCTAATCCTAACCTAACAAGAAATCAACATTAAAATTTTATAATGATTATGTTTTAATTTGGGTTTACCTTTACTAAGGGTCAAATTGTTTTTTTTTTAATAAATGTAAACTTAAATTATTTAGGTTAAATAAATTATTAATTTCCCTTTAAATCGATTTAAATAATTTAAATGAAAAATATTATTAAATTTAGAAAAGTATTATTATTACTTATTATTCAGTCAATGGGGAAATTTTGATCTCCCTCTAGATATATGTATTGGTTGCATGGGATTTTAATATTAATAAAATTATAGTGGTTCGTCACTTTTATAGAAAAAATAAAAAAACATTGAACAATGTTTAATATAAAAATATTTATTATTTCACATTTAATTTGATTTCAAATACATTATGTGTTGCACGTGACAATGATATATATATATATATATATATATAATTGAGATATCGAAACTTCAATTTTTCTATTATTTCAAAAACTTAATTTTATTGCTTGAAAATAAAGTAAATTAATATGTATTTTATAATTTAATTTCTTTACAATTGCGCTTGCGGATGCTACTAGTCTATATATATAGAAATATATATATAAAAAGTTGACAGATATCGAGGCTTTCATTTCAAAATTTTACTCTCAATTAATAGATTAATAAATGAAAGCCTCAATATCTCTCAGCTTTTTTTATATATATTTCTATATATATAGGCTAGTTTATGTTGGATTAGGTTAGATGTAACAATTATTTATGGTTACTAATATGTATTTGGTCCATTTATGTTGCATATAAGTTATACTCTAAATAAAAATATGATATTTTATTAACAAGAAATGATATATTTTTTTTCAATTACTAGATATTTTTAGATTAAGTTTTGGTCGAATCTTTAAAAAGTCATTTTTCGGACACTTCGCAGTATATGTGTTATTTTGACGAGTTGCATGATGAGTCATGCCTTCAAACCTTAATTGTAGATAGTTAAGCATCCATTTTACATTTCTTAAAAAAGCAAAGGTCTTACGATACTCCATTTGAACTACATATTGACGAAGTTAGTCCTAACGACTACCGATCCCTCTCCCCTATCAGCTCTTCAATAAGCAACGCAAGCTGAGTCATTGGCTTCGTACCGTACCCTTCACCGTCCGCTTCCATGGCAATAATGCTTCCTATCAATCTATGTAACTCCGACGTGACCCTGATTTGTGGTAAGCACAACGTTGACGTTTTCTCATCAAATCTTATCCATCGAATGGCTGAAGAATAATCCATCGATCTTGTTGGATCTTGCGAGACTGCCCTTTTTATATCTTCAAAGAGAATTGGCTGGATCTTCACTCCTCCGCGCACGAGTTCCACTCCGCTGGGAGCTTAGATACACCATATCGACCGCGTTGCCAGGTCTCTTATTTGAGGAGGAATTGAGAAAACAAAGATTATACTAACGTCTACAAATGGCTTTCATTGAACCAAAGCATTTCTCCAAGCAGATCTGCATGCGATTGCGAGATGCAGGCGGCAAGTCTAGCAGTTCCTCAACATCCCTGCCCACCATGGAGCGGTAGACTAATCCGAGGACATGATTCTCATAATACATGTTGTAAGAAACTCTAGCTTTCCACAAGAAAACTTCATGTCGGGTTCCACGCCAAAGCAGCATGCTCATTAAGTGTTCTACTTTTTGTTTTGCGGCTTCTGCAGAACCCGTCTGGAATTTAAGGAGATCCTTCAAAACCCACAAAGGTATTTGGTTTTCAAATAAAAGTATATCAGTCATAAGTCTTTCTCTCATGCGATTTTGAAGATCGACATCAAAAACTGCATCATACTTCCACTTAAATGCACTCTCTTCTTCATAAAAACACTCAACATATTCAAATCGAGGTACTTGAGTTTCATATGAATGGTGAGCATTCCTGCTAATTTTTATATAATTAACAACAAATTCATAAATAAAACATGCATCCCTGGTGACCATCCATGCCAGTTCTATAGAAGGGGAATATGTTCACCATAGAACTTCCTTATCTTGTTGTCCTTGAGCAGTATGAGTTCTTCAACAATTGACTTGATAGAAGCATGTGGATTACTCCCGTGGATCCTCTTTTGCATCCTTCGAACTGCCTCAGATTTGGAATTCTCCATACCTTGCAGCTCCTTCTTCCCATAATGAAAAGGGCCGATTGAGACAAGATGTGGACTGTACAAACGGTCTTTTGGAGGCTCGCGGTAGCTTTGGGACTCGGAAGATCCGAGCAGAGCTTACATCGGGCATATCCTCTTCTTTAACTCTCACCTCATACCCAACTTGAATTACACAACTGCTCTCTACCATTGCCATTTCATCGCTTCCCATTTGGATATATTACGTCAATAGCGATTCTTGTTCATCAAATTTACAATACTCTCACTGACCTGATATTTGTGAAGACTTTCCCAGATTTTTCAGGAGATTTTCTTTTCTCATTGACCACCACAAGATTTGCCAGCACGCAGCCAGCTCAGCAAAATGGGAGCTTCGAAGCACGGTATGGAAATCCCTTAAAAGCATAAAGGAAGAAGAATTTGTGTCAAAAGTTAAAGTTGCGGGTTCACGGACAGGACACCTGAACTGTTTGACAGAATGCAACAGGGATATGTCATCTCATAAAATGTAACGAGTGAACGATATTACACGTTGAATTGTAATGTAGTTTGAAAATTTGATTGTCAATGGGTTTTTGGTGTCTTAGTGAAGTTGAATGGTTCGAAATGAGTCTACTAGGAATCAAATCTTGCTTAATGCAAAGGCTCCAACATCATAAGGGATGAGGCCGGGATCGTGTCCTGAGGGAATTTAGCAGAATAGATACCCCTCAGTCCTTGGCTCTTAGCCAAAGAGGTTTCATGGCTGGTGGCTCGTGGGCTTCATGCCTTTACTGGGCTGCCATGCTCGTAAATTGAGACCTCCATCAACAAAAAAAAAAAGAAAAAACTTGGCATCTCGATGGTCACTCATATTTTATTTAAGATGAGAGTCTTCCTAATTGGTTTTGTATATTTACATTGAAAGTAATATTCACCACACAAGTTGAAAGCTCAAGAAAAGGAAAAAGATAAATCTACCTTTAAATCACACATTTTAATTTTCTATTCCAATCACTTCTTCATGCAAGACCTTGAGTGTGACCTTAGTGCATAGTAAATAACTAGCAATTATACTTAACATGTAAATGGAACCTCAATATTAGTAATTTGAGGGTAATTTTTAATTAATGAAAATTAAAAAATATAAACATCATTTTTGGGTAATGGAAGTTGTTAGGTATAACGCATATTGTAATGAGTTGAAGTATATTGTGCATTGAAATGTTTTATAATTTGAGATGATAGTGAATGTGCAAGATGACAATCACCCTCCTTCGTCTTTAAAGAGACATATGAATTAAGTTTCATGTAGACCTATTGCTAGTTGAAGCTTCAGGGGATATATAGATTCACTAAACACAATAGCTATAAGATCACAGTGAATGTGAGACACTAATAGGCAATGTCTATAATGTAAATTGATGCTTAAAGCCTATGTTAGCTTGAGTTAAAATTGATAGTGACTAATAGGGAGAGTCATAAAAGGAAGAATGATGTAAAAGAAACATGAGAAACTCATTCAGAGTGAAATGAAAATGGAGTAAATGTTAGACATGCATTTTGTGGTGACGAAATGTTGGTTGTTCAAGGAGGACATAAATGGACTAAGACCACTCAAAAAGGAAGAGTACAAGAAGGAAATCTATCAGTCACCCTGCATTACCTAACACATTCAATTAAAGGAAATGTTTTTAAAGTTCTTCGCAAGGTGTATGTATAGTTCAAAGGGCCTATGGATTTGATGTAATTAAATTTTCTAAGGTCTACCGTTATTGTTAAAATGATGCTTGGTTGCCACTACTTGGAGTGGTCTATTATCCAGATGGAGAGAATTAATGTAGCAGTGACTTGTTTATGTTTAAATTGAATTTTGTTTGTGTAATATTCTTGATAATATTGGAGAATGCAAATATTGAGGTCTTGGTTTTTTTTGTTTTTTTTCAAATATTGGAATAAGTTTGATAAATTGAAGGGTTGATTATTATAGATTCTAGCAACAAATTTTATATGTGAAAGGTTTGAATAAGATGTTTTTCTTGTATCTAGAGTCTCTTCCAAAAGAGAGGAATCTATGGTTAGTTCTATAAAGCGATGTGGTAGGTTTTCTTATTGAAAGATAGAGTAATGTTATTAGGAAACAATTGGATGATTTTGTGGAAAATGCTATTGTTAGTCAATTGCTTTTTATTGGATGACAATAGCCAAAATAAAGACATCGCCCCTTTCATCAATACAAAGGTGGACCATTAAGTGTTTTTATCACCATATTTAATGCATTTTATTTTTGTAGGGTAGTTATTCCGAATTTTGCTTTAGGAATATGTGCATCAGCAAACATAAATATAAAAAAACATACAACAGCTCCAGAGTTATTGAATAAGTATTCCCACAAAGATTAGACACAAAAAAATTAGTCAAAATATGACCCTTTTGTGGTCTAAAGGTAATAAACTCGTCTAGTTGTTATCACAAATATTATTGAAGTGTTATCACAAATATTATTGAAGTGTTGAATAGCAATGTTCAAACATTCATCAATATTGACCTCACAACGATCCTCCTCATTACTTTCAGGATACAAAAGCTTTTCCAAGCTCCCATTTGTAGCAAACTGAAGAATCAAAACCTTGAAGTTAAGGTCTGAATAAGCACTTATAACTCTAACGAGATTTCGATGTCGAGTCCTAGCCAAGATTTTGCATTCTCTCTTAAAACTGTTCTCGAGTTCTTCATTTTGGAAATTCAGAACTTTGATTGCAACTAACATACCATCTCTTAAAATTCCTTTAAAAACTGAGCCAAAGCAACCTACACGAAGCAAATTTGTCTCATTAAATCCGTTTGTAGCATTGACCAATTCTTGATATGTTAACCTTGGATATCTCAGTCTTCCAAACATGAAATCTGGAAGATCAAATTGACTTGGTGAATATTTCCGACAACACAATATTCCAAAGATTGAAATACACAGTAAAAATGCAATCACTCCAGCAGCTGATAACATTGTTTTTGTAAGTGGTGACTTCAATTTCTTACCCTGATTTGGACATGCGTGCTCTGGTAAATTTTCTGTATCACACAGACCATTATTTCCCATAAATGATTCATTAAATTTGTTATTTGAAAACAATCCTACTTTTGGAACTTCACCTGTCAAATTGTTGAAACAGGCATTGAAGTAGCGGAGCACTTTCATATTTGTAAGAGATGTAGGTATTGTACCTGATAGGAAATTGAAAGAAAGATTAACAGATTCCAAATTTTTTAATTTCCCAAGTGCATCTGGAATCGGACCTTCAAATGCATTATTAGAGAGATTGAGATACTCCAGTGCTAAGCAATTTGCAAGAGCTGAGGGAATCATTCCGTCAAGCTTATTACAAGAAATGTCTATTGCTTGAGCACTTACAATTTTACTTATTTCCACAGGAAGTGGTCCTTGTAAAAAATTCCATGATATAGTCAAATAAAACTGAAGGCCTTTTAGACTTGTCATAAATTCTCCAGGGATGTTTCCACTCAGGTGGTTGTGAGAGATGTCTACCAGTTCTAAGTTTGGACATTTCTGCAAACCAGAAGGTATCTCTCCTGAGAAATAGTTGTGGTGCAGAAAAAGTCTTCTCAGCTGTTGAAGTCTACCAAGAGAGCCTGGTATTGTTCCTGATAGATTGGTCCAACTAACTTCCAACTCCCCTAGACTTTTCATCTTGCCGATTTCCTCTTGAAGGCCTCCTCCTATATTATTGCCACTCAAATCCAATCTTTCCAACTTATAGAATCTTTTGAGTCCAGATGGCAGGTATCCGCTTAGAAGATTGTTACTTATGTTCAAGTAGGTTAAGTTGGTAAGATTTGTAATTTGTTGAGGAATGTTACCCCTTATCTGGTTGTTCCCAAAATCTAAGATAGAGAGCTTTGAAGAAAGGTGGCCTATGGATCGAGGTAAAACACCGCTCAAATGATTGTGCGACATTTTTATAAATTCTAGGTGGGAACAATTTGTGAGAGCAATGAGAAAAGGCAAAGGGATATTGCTGCTACTAACAAGCTGATTCTGCTCTAATATAATTTTCTTAACCAGGACCAAACTGCCCAACTCGGTGGGCACAGTTCCACTGAGTTGATTTTTCCTTAAATCAAGGAGTTCCATTTTAGAACAATTTCCTAAGGAATTTGGTATATTTCCTGACAACTGATTTCAAAGAGATTGAGCTGCTGTAGTTGGGTGAGATTCCCTATTTCAGGGGGAATAGAACCTGACAACTGATTTTCAAAGAGCTTGAGCTCTTGTAGTTGGGTGAGAGTCCCTATTTCAGGAGGGATAGGACCTGTGAGACTGTTTCTTAGCAATTGCAAAACAACCAGCTGTGACAAGTTTCCTATTGAGGAAGGAATATTGCCCGAGAACTGATTGTGATAGAGGTAGAGACAACGCAGTTGGATGAGCATGCCTATTTCAGGAGGAATAGGTCCATGGAGATTATTTTCTGACAAGTCCAAGTGCATTAGGATAGAGAGATTTTTGAGAGGGTGGAATTATACCTGTAAAGTAGTTTTGAGGAAGCAAAAGAAACTTCAACCCTGTCAACTTGCCTAGCTCATCAGGAATACTGAGAGATTCCCAAGCGCGGGAGAAATGACGCCTTGTAGATCCATATCTGTGAGATCTAACGCAACCACTTGCTGCCGATTATGAGAGCATCTAATGCCGGTCCAATTACACATTGCAATAGTGTTATTCCAATTTGCTAGGGCATTTTTGGGGTCGGAAGTGATTGCAGATTTGAATGGCCAGGAGGAGGAGATTGGAGTGGAGTTGAGAAGGAAAGGAGCAACATCAACATTAACGAAAATAATATGTATTCCATTTTCTTGAAACAGAGAATATGAGAACTCAATGAATCTGAAACACCTAGGTGTATGTACTTATATATTTCTTTAACCTCTCCATGCATTTTTTGCTCAAATTCTAATAAAACGAATATAGGTATTTTATATATAAATCTATTTAGAAGGGGCTTTCAGTTGTTATTTATTTTAAATAATATATTTAATATAAGTATTTAAGGTTGATATTTTTCCAAAAAAATTAAGTAAATTTTTAAAGTAGTTATGTCTGTTTTTTATTTTTAATCAAAATAGTAGTTTCTTTATTTAAATTTATAAATTTAATATTCAAATTAGAAATTGTTATCTTTTTTAATAGAACAATTTAATTTGGAAGATAATTTAATTATTTATAAATCATTAATTTTTTTAATATTTTCATATTTGAAAATTTAAAAATTTATAAAAACTAGAACTCAAAACATTAATTAAAGTATAATATAAAATCTAAATTATAAATTTAAAGATTGTTATTTGTATACAGTGAAAATGGAATATCAAATTATTGTAAAACCAACAAAAATCCAACCACATAAAACCCTAGTTCTACAATTAAGAATCCACCATACACCAATGAAGTACCTAAAATATGCAACATATCAAAATGATGAAAGATTATACCATTCATCTTCTTTGATAGGGTTGCTCTCATATTTTGTATTGAGGACAAGAGCTCAACAAAGAACGGATCCTGATTCTATAGATATTTGATTGCTTGGTCGCATGAAGGTTGTTTGATCGCATTAGTGAGGGCTAATATCCTAATATGACATGAAAGTAATATAAAGTTGCAGACCCAGTTTTTGGGGCTTAAAAGCCCACACTAAAGCCTATCTGCAAAAAAATAAAATAATTAATCAAAACATAAAGACAAACATATGATTAAACAAAAAATTAAAGATCAATTAATGAGCCTAAATGCTATCTATCAAGCTATTAGAAAATTAGATGGATGATACTAATAAATTGCTTCATTGAATATGTGAATCATTAAGGGAGACTATTATTATGATTAAACTAGATCTAGTTGTCATAGTACATAATTCTTATTCAGTATCACTAACCTATATTGTGCTGGTTTTACACAAATTAATAATCAAGGAATTCAACATTGTTTCTATAAATAGACCATTTGTCATTTAATAGATACAATTGCAATTAATTGTATCTTTAAATTTATGTTGAACATATAATTAGTAGAAAGTAACCTATTCTTATTTTAATAGGGAATGGATGAAGAATTCACAAACATTTTGGTTCTCTCCTTATATTCTTAACCACCATGATCACTAGCACAAGCATGATTTTTAATATTGTAGATGATTGTCATATAACTTTGATGTTTTGGACTAGAAACAAATAAATGATAACTAATGCCTAATTTTATAACAGTGGAGTCAAAATTGAAGAACCAAACCAAAATTACCCCACAACAAATTATTGATTTAGAAAAGAGAAATGTATCTTGTTCTCTTAATTTCATTTTCATATATCAAGATACAAATTATTTTTAATTATCCTTCACCCATATCAAATATAATAAAAATTTTAAAATTCTGTTAAAATTTATTGCAACCACCCCTTAGTGAGTGAATAATAACCAAAAAAAAAAAGGCACATTAGGATAAAAAAAACTTTGTAGAACAATCCATACAAAGAAAAAAGGTAGTTAAAAACGCCGAAATGTAGGAATTTGGGAACATAAATTGCGTAGAAATCGGGTAGAATAGATGGGTCGTCTTAGAAATTGGAGCGAAGACTACGAAAACTAAAACTTTTTCAAAAATTGGCAGCTATAGTGATGGTGCTTTGTTTCCACATGGTTGGCTTTGGAAAACGTTATATAGTTTTCAATAATGTAAAATTAGTTAAGTTAAAATGATTTTTTTTAAATAAGCAAAAAAAAGTGTAGCTTTTCTACACTTTTTCCCTAGCGCTGCACCAGGGAAATTGCGTTGATTAGGAGGTGATAAGGTTAGGCCAGGTCTGGAATTTGACAGGCTATATGGCCGTTTTTGTACTTTTAGATCGTATATTACAACTAATAAAATTAGTGGACCGTATGTATCGACAGGCTATTTTTTTCACAAACCGTATATATGACACTTAAAATTATTAATAAGCCGTAAAATATTATAATAGATCATATATATTGATATATATTATTTTACAATGTTTATTATAAATATATGAATTTATTTAGAATATTTTAAAATGGTAGGATCAAGATATAATTGTTTCTAATTTTATATTATTTTTATATGAATGTTTAGCATGTTTTTTCTTATATAAATTTAGAAACTTTGTCAATTTATTTTTTAATATTTTTTAAAGATTGTCTTAAATATCAATATAGAAACTTCTAACAATTGAAATGATAAGATATAATTATTTCTGCTTTTTTAAAATATTGTAATAAAAAAATCTAAAATGATTTCTATTTTTATAATAAACAAGATTTTTGGGTTGAATTTAGAAACTTATGAGTAAATTTAAGATTTTTTTAGTGCATTACTAATTTATCATTGTTTTTCAAATTTTTACATTTTTTGATGGAATTGTTTCTTTTCACTTCAATTGAAGAAAAAACTTATAATAAACTATTCACAAATTAAAAAAAATTGACACTTAACATTTTTTGAAAAACGTAAAATGAAAGGCATTTAAATTATTAAACCGTCATAAAAAAATTCATGACACGCAGGGGTGGCCGTCAAATTCCAGGCCTGGGTTAGATAATGCTATTTTCCATTCCCACAGATTTTTATAATCCTTTTAGGTCTAGAATAAAAATATAAATAAAAAATGAAAAAAAATCATTTTAAAATAATTTTCGATCAGGATTAAAAAATAAAATCATTTAATTTTATTTTGGACACTTATGAAAATCATTTTTTATGGTCTAATTTTAATTGTTTTCTTTATTAAGTGTTATCCAATCAAATTTAAGGCTCTTAATAGAAATATTGTAATAGGCTCAAAACATGCCAAACAACTGAAAGTCAAATTGGTGATAGACAAGGAAATTGTCAAAAATCACTTTAGCATAAGCATCTAGAACAAGCATGCAATTCTTCAACATTTTTTCTTGTCTAATATAATGCTAGAACAAGAAGCATTAGGAAGGAAAATTATGACAGTGACAACAAACAACTCAAGGTTATAAAGAACTCTGAAACCAATTCTTCTAATATAATTATAAGATGATGACAACCTTAGAAAAATGTAATATATGTTCTATATGTTTTTCTTTCTATTTGGTCCATGTATTTTGCTAGCTTTATGTTTTTGTTTTTTTGTGGGTCAACTATATGTTTTTGATGATGTTTTGAGTATTGTAAATGATTCTGAGATCCCTTCAAAACTTGTTATTTACCTCTTTAACAAAAATGAATTTTCTTCTATACTAAAATATATTTGCTAGAATTTATCATAGAGAGAGAAACTAACACACCTTCTAGTAACATTAATGTAGAATAACCATGATAGTAATACAAAAATACTATGGCATTAGTGCCATGTTCCTCCAATAATCCTGCATGACTATTTTTGAATATGGGAAAACAAGTTTTGATGGGCCCCTGAAACCCATTACACCCATATCCTACATGCCTGTTATAAGGTTACTCTAGGTTAGTTAAGAGGTAGTGATGGGATGTCTCACAAGTGAGATGACACAAAAATGTAACTAATTTCAAATGTGAATACAACAAGATAAAAGGACCAACTAGTAAAAGGTGGCTCATGAGTGGCACACATTGACATAGAGATGTGTGGCAGCCAATTATGGTCTAGAAGGTATTTTCTTAGTAACAAAAATGATGCAAAGTCTCTTAGGTATAATTTATTGTAAGGTATCAATACTTACCTCTATAAACCAATATTTAAATATAAATATTTAGGAATTATAATATAATATTTATATATAATATATGCACTATTGTATAAGTATACTTCAATTTATGTATATAACAAGTAAAATATTGGAGACGTGTCATAGTTTAGGCTTGTTAATTTGTTTTGGGTGAAACTCATTCAATTGAAATAGAAGTAGCTAAAACAATATTTCTTAAAAAATGAAAATATAAACTTCAACATTGCAGACGTAGGGCCCCACTCTATAATGGGGTTCTGCATTAGTTGATGTTTTATTCTAATTTTCTAGAAATTATATTATTGAGACTCATTAAGTCAATATCTAATTTGTGGTACTACATGTTTAGGGCATTGAATATTTTTCTAGAAACTTCAATAGTGGTCTAGACATAATAGTTTTGTAGATTAAATCATGCTTATTAAATAGGTCATATTTTAGTTAGAATCAATATTCAAGCAAGAAAAGTAAGTTTGACCAATTATATTGTCATTAGGAAAGTGATAATCTGAAACAAATAGAATAGTATATAATCCACCATAATGAAATGAGGTGGAGTTTTTTTTTTTCTTAGTAAAAGGCTGAAGCCGAAAGTCTATTAAATATTATAAAAACAGTCATTATAGAATTTTAAAAGAGAAAACCAAATTGGGGAGGCCATCTAAACAAAACTCCCATAGAAGATGACAATATTAGGCAAAAAACAGGGCCTATTATACCCAGATTATATTAAAAAAATGAAGAGGTAGAAAATGGAGAACAATATTGCTATGGGAAATGAAACAAAGATTTCCTTTCCTCAGCCCATGTTGCAATCCCTTGGGTCTTGGATATCTATGGGTGGTTTTTGAAGAGAACATTCAATAGCCTCTAAAAGTCACTCCGCCCAATCTAAGTTCAACTCCTCCTCATCTTCACTAGATTGCAAACTCCCCAGACCACCCAAGGGTTCATCAAATTTGTATTTCCACACACAAGCTTCATCTTAATTCACATTGTCACTTTTGGCTCTCTCTTCCCAACCCCTCTCAAAGAGCCCCATTACTCTCTTTAGAAACTCCAACCCCCTTTTAATTAGGAATTATCTTGCCTCAAATTTGTGTTGATTCTATATAGTGATAATTGGAAGCCTTGGCACCTACCCCATTCCACATTTAACAACAAAATATTATCCAAGGAGAAAGATCGAGATTCTTTCATCCATTGACAACAAAAATCTATCCAAGTCACCTAAAAAGGTGTCTTTGAAAATGTGGCGATACAATTCTTCTGCTACCACATTTCTTTCCCCCATAGATAACATTGTGGCTAGAAACATTGTTGGAATATCTATATTGACTCAGTATCTATGGTCAACATGGAGAAATTCTAGATCCAAAATAGATTTTACTACATGAAAAATCAACCTATGTGAAAAATTGAGTGCCTCCTCCAAACCTTTTTTGAGTTATCTCTCTTGAGAAAGACAGTTGGTATTTACTAACCACTGATGTAATTAGAGAATCCATGGTGATAGAGAAAAACTTGAAGAAAAGAAAAAATTGGGGAGAAGTGCTTGTAAAAACAAAGGATAAGCATATAAATGTTAAACCTCCAACGATCTATGAAAATGAAGCACAAATTCTACCTACTTCTTGGGACAATTCTATCATTAATGCTATCATAAATCCACACACTATAGTATCCTTTCAAATATTTGATTAAATCTACCATTTCCTGATTTTCCTTTAACAAATAATTCTAAATCCAAATACCAATGTCAAAGTAGAAAAATGATACACTCAAACAAATCTAGATTTATGGAAGACTAATAAATATCATGAGTTCAATAAATTTATTCGGTTTGATACATTAGAATTTATAACCCATCACCATCAACTATCATTCATATACATCCACTCAAATGCATTCAAAATAAAAACAACAAATATTCCATAATGGATATGACTATATAGACAACACTCCACATCATTGAGTGGCTACACTACATCCCCACAAAGGGTAGAGTTGTCAACTACAATTGTGTCAGCCTAGGAATCTAATCTCACCCTCAATAAGTTTTACCACCATAATCAAATTCCTTGACTTATTAGTCATTAGCCAACCTCTACTTTTCAACATTAATTCATCTTCCTCATATTTCTATCTCTAAAACCTCATCAGCATAATAATAGATTAATTTAGATTAAATTATTCACTTTATTGACTTCTTTCAAACCTTCAACTACTTTGTTGGCTAAGATGCCTCTTCCTTATTTCCTCCTCCATAAATGTGATTAATTGTATATGCGTCAAAGTGTTTTAGTAGAGCTAAAACTATTTCTAACAATGATTTCAATTTCCAATTGAATATTGAACCTAATCTCACAACATTAATCACTAAAGTTGAATCCCCTTCAATCTCTACTTTGCTAATGCCCACTTATTTACATAGAAGAATCCCAAGCTTAATAGCATTGAATTATGCAATATTATTAGTATTCTCCTATAGATGACTAGACAAGCATCCAATAGTTTCTCCATTCGTATTCCTATAGCGTCCTAAAATTGTGACACTTGCAATTTCGACTGCATTTCGGTCTTCACGATGGCGACGCAACACGCAACCTGAATGGAGACCCCAAAACTCGCTCACGACACTAAAAACTGCATTTTTCAAGCACCATTGGCCTGAACCCCCTTGCACCCCGCTGTCCTGGAGGTGGGACCAGAGCGCCCAGTGCCCTGGTCCCTCAGGACCAGGGCGCCCAGCGCCCTGGTCCCTGGGTCCTATTTTGGGCCCGGTTTCCTAAGTGATATCGGGTCTTTTTTATTGCAATTTGGAAATATACTTCCCTGGTCGGCCTAAGGTCGGGAAAATCAGTCTATCAGCCCTAATTGACAAGTATATAAGCTACATTTTTCTCTCTCATATGGATGGGGAGGATATATGTGTACCAAGCGTGGAAACTATACTCAAGCATTCAAGCATTCAAGCATTCAAGCATTCAAGCATTCAAGCATTCCTTCTAAGTCTCCATTCAAGGCTAAGTGTTGCATTCAAGATAAGGATTCAACCATTGAAGAGGAGATCACATACTACATGCTACAACATACAACATACAACATCTAAACCTTTGCACATAAGGATACAAACATCCTTAGAACAAGGTATTAGTACTTGTTTTACATTACAGTCATTTACATTTACAGCTCTTGCTCATTTCTTGGTTAATTCCAAAACCGGGGTTTGACCTAAAGGCAAACCCCTAATCCCTAACCCCCCAATCATCTTCGCTTTTCTGTGTGTAGGTTGCAGGTACGTGGCTGAAATTGAAGATCTGGAATCCTTGTGCAGAGACGAACAGATCCCCCTTCGTTTCGCGGATTTTTCGGAGGACCGTGGCGCCGGGCACCATCGTCCCGACAACTTTTTCTCAAATTTGCAGGACAGCGCCGTATCGACATTTTACTGCTAATTCCAGGTCCGCAGCTTCATCCTATAACCCGAACTCAGTTTATAAGCGAATCTTTATGACTTTCTATGCATCCTTAGCTTAATTTCCTTAATCTTTACAAAAGAGGGTAGCCTTGCTTTCCTAACCCTTGAAATTCATTTAGCATCCAATCTTACATTACGTGGGATTGGATCTTATGAGTTTCAACCCCTCTTTTGAATGTAAAGTCTTCCCCCTAAGTGAAAACCCATCGAATCCTAGCGAACCTCCCTTCTCTCTCCTCGGAGTTAGAAGAGGGGAGACCAACTAGGGTTCGACCGCGATTTTCCGCTTTACATTTTGGTGAACCCGACATGAACATCCTTTCTGATTTTTCATGCTTAGATCTGAAAAAATTGATTACATTTCCATGTTTGATCTTTTGCAAAGTTTTAGAGGTGATTGCATTAAAACCCTAAAATTTCTTTTTAGTAATTAAACTTGCGAATTGTCTAAATGTTAATGCTTGTTTCAGATCTGTCCTTCTATTACAAATTATCAATTCATATTTGTGCTTTAATTCTGAAAATTAAGTGGTTAAAAGTCAAAACCCTAATTTTTGAAACCCTCTTGATTCAACATTTGTCCGACAATTTGACCGATCAAAACATCTCCAAATCAGCTGTAACTTTGGATTCCGCAATAAAATCACAATATCTTTCATCCCTGAAAATTTGGAAAAAAGTTGCGAGGACCGTGTTGCACTCCGAGCGCCATCGTCCCCGACATTTTTTCCAAAATTTCGGGAGCGAGATCTTGCTGTATTTTTCTGCTAAAATCCAGAATTTTGGCTGATTTTGTCAATTATAACACTTTTAAAATTACAGTCAAAGTTGGTCTTGTGATTGCTTGGTCTAAGGCTCCTAATCATTCAAAAATTATCGAAACTAAAATTTTGTGTCAAAATTGTGTTCTTACTGTCTTAGATCTGAAAATTGTATTTGCATTCATTCGAAATTTCAGTGCTTTATTCAAATTCTTGCATTTTGTGACTTTTGAAATTAAGTGCTTAATTACAACAACTTTGATTTCCGCTTTCAAAATTGAATTTTGCGTGAAATTGAGTCAATTTTCAAATTTCAAAATTTGCATTGCTCTTGACATTCCCTCTAAAATCATAAAATTCAAAATTTCAGTTTCCCTCTCTTTTTCAAAATTCAAATTTTGCATTTTTCGACAATCTTGATAGGGTTCAATTTTGAATTCGCAACTTTAATTTGGCCTATCTACAGATCGTAAAATCCCTCAATTTTTTCAGATTAGCTCTAAAATCATCATACCTTTCATCCCTGCAAATTTCGAAAAAAGTTGCAGGGACCGTGTTGCACTCCGGGTGCCACGGTCCTGGACATTTTTTCTGAAATTTCGGGAGACTGTTGTGATTGTATTTAACAGCTTAAATCCAGAAGATTGGTTGATTTTACTGAAAATTGCTACCTCTAAAATCAAAATCTTCTCTCTCTCTCTAGTGCATGAGTTTTACAACAATAAGCCCTACTTACACTATTCCCGTTAGACGAAGCCGTAGAATTAAGTCTTTTCGAGGTTTAACTACTGAGGAGATGGAACCTAATTTGAGTAGTCTTTTTAACGAGGACATGGGTAATTCCTCTAATCCTCCTAATGATGAAGAAGCTCCCCATGAAGTTTCTGTTGAACAACTTTCCAAATTGGATAACCAATTTGACGATTTTCACCAATGGATGTCTCATGAGTATCCCGATAGTCAAGCTCTTCCTTTAATTGAGGGTCTAAAACGTATGCTTCAAAGTGATAAGAATGGAATTGATGTTTTACGTGGTATTTCACATATTGTGAATTCGAATGTGATGCCTATGAAGAGTTGTGCTGAATCTTTAGGTTATACACAACCTCCTACACAAGTCAATCATTCTATTCCTTTGACTACTTCTATTGCTAGTTTACCTACCTTTACATCAAACATCATGGCTACCTCTATACAAGACATTCCTCCTGTGATCACTAGTCATGGGGGCAATCCTCCTTTTTCAATTAACCCTATTCCTTCATTCAATCCAACTTCTTCATTCATTCCTTCAATAAGTGTTCCTATTACATTTTCACAAATGAACATGACGCAAGGGGGCAATTCATTTAATCATTCCATTCCTCCTTGTAGTGTTCCTCCTATCTAATCATCCCCTATGGTTGACTATCATAGGGTCCCACCACCTTACTCTTTACCATCTTTCAATAACATCACACCTCCATCTCAATCTAACACACCTAATATGAACTCTTTGACTGAAGCTACCATTAATAATCTTGCACAAACTGTCTCTTCTTTATAGCAACAAATTGCCTCTATGAATCAATCTAAGTTTAGTGTGCCCACATTTGATGTTGCGAGCCCACTTTCTCTTGACATTGTTCGAGCTATTCCTCCTAAGCATGTTGAAATCCCGCATTTGGAACTTTATAATGGTAAAGGAGATCCTCTAACACATGTTAAGACTTTTCAAACAATATGTACTGATTTTGCTTATGACCAAAGGTTGCTTGCAAAACTATTCACCAGAACATTAAGAGACAAAGCCCTACAATGGTATTGCTCATTGCCTTCTTATTCTATTACTTCTTTCGAACAACTTGCAAATTCTTTCATTCAACAATTTCAAAACAATATAAGTCCTAAAGTTACTTTGATTGATTTAATGCATTGTAAACAAGGTGTTAAAGAAAAAGTGACTGATTTCATTGGTAGATATAAGCATTTGTATGCTCAAATTTCTTTTCCAGTGCCTGATAATGATATTCAAAGAATCTTTATTTCTAATTTGCAAAAAGATATTTGAGACAAACTTCTGTTTTCTGAGTTTACTTCTTTCCAACAGTTGTGCGCCACTCTTCACAATTATCAACTGACTGTGAGTCAAATGGAACAATCACATCCTATGGCTCCGAGTGATAAGGGTGATAGTAGTCAACAACCATTTGGGAAGTTTAAACCGAACAGAGATTCCATCAAATTCAATGAAAACATCATCAACAACAATGTGAATGCAGCATCAGGTGTGCCTCCTATTTCTAAATTTTTCAAGAAAGAAAGAAAGTATACTCCTTTGAATGAATCATTGCATAGTATTATGAATAAGTTATTGGAACAAAATGTGTTTACTCTTCCTCCTATAAGACAAATTGATCCTGCAAAGATTACTTCACCTTATTTTGATCACAAAGCTTTTTGTCACTTTCATCGTCAGCCTGGGCATGATACTGAAAAATGTTTTTCTCTAAAGGGTAAAATTCAGGATTTGATTGATAATAATACTATTTTTGTTTCTGGAGTGAATGATAAAGGCAACACATCTGTAGCTCCTCCTAACCAAAATCTTCAGATTTTTACTGATCCATTACCTTCTCATACTTCTCATACTTCTAATGTGATTGAGGCTAATGATTCCTCTTTCTCATCTGATGGTTTTGTGTCTATGACTCCGAATGTGATTAACTTTGTAGAGCAACAAGAAAACCCTAAAGAACCTTCCATCACATTTGATTCTAGCGAAACCATTAGGGCACCTGATGGTCTTTTATACATAGTTGCAAAAGTCAAGAATATGCCTTGCCGTGGGGTGCTTATTGATCCTTCGTGCATGGTTAATGTTATTACTGAAGAATTTATTTTTACTTTGCAATTGAATCAAGTGATCTATGACAAAACAAATGTGATTGTGAAATTATTTGATGCATTTTCTTCTCCTGCAATTGGTTCTATTACATTGCCTATTGAGGTCCATAACAAATCTCTTGATGTGAACTTTGCTATTATTCCTTCATCTGAACAATTTCGTGTGAAGCTTGGCTATCCTTGGCTATCTTCCATGAAAGCTATTGCTTCTCCTATTCATAAGTGTTTGAAATTTCCCCATAATGGTGAAGTTGTTACTGTCAATCATAGTCTCTTTAAACCAGCTGAAAGAACCTCTAGTGTTCCTATTGATTACTTTTGGCCCAAACAATTCCAATCTCTTCCTCCATGAAGTGATCATCTTTTCAAATCTTATCAAAAGTGGAAAACAGATATGATCTTATCTCTAAGTGAACCTAGAACACCTAAACTTGACATTCCTATCATTCTTGAGAAGGAAATTCTTCCTTTGAAAGATAAAACTAATGTCTTTCCTCAAGAAGATTCCCAACCCGTCCCTATGGATGCGACTATGTCTATGCCTAATAAATCTTCTAAAAGTAGACCTATACCTCCTCGTCATGATGGACTTGGTCTTCTTCCTAAACCAAAAACTCCTCCTTTATATGGAGCAGTTCCTCCTCCTGCCTTCTATAGAGAGAAGAGACATTCTTCTTCTCCTATTATCCAGCCTAAGAAACCACAACCTAAACACCCAAGTGATAGGGATGAGAACATTCCTCCTCCTCTATCTTCTACACTTCCTACTAAGACTAGACGTAATCATTCTGCACGGGAACGTCGACGAAAGCGTCGTCTTAGGGCTCAAGCAGCTGCTTCTCAAACTTTGCAATCTCCACAAACACCTTCAACAAGCATTATTCCATTTTCCCCTCAACCGGATATTGAGCCTAAATCTCCTAAACATAAGATGCATGATGGTCTTGATCCTGTGCGAGTTAAAGATCCTATTTTTATAAATCTTGATGATGATATAGATGAAAATATTACTCCTCTTGCTTCTGATAGTGAATATGAACTTGTTGATGTTGATAACCATTTATCTAATGAATTTTCTAAAGCACTTATCCTAGCTCCTAGACAAGAACAATGTGGCTTGGAACATGAACATAGCCCTTGTTTGGATCTTGTGATAGCTCCATCTGCTGTGTTGGATGTTCCTCCTCTAGCGTGTTCCCTGCCTTCCCGAAACATTGATCAGCAAGATCGGGGGGTAGATGACATGCTAGACTAGTTACATTAGCATAGCAGACTCTCTCCTCCTCTCTTGTGTTACTTCTTCTATATGTTATTCTCATTCTTCTATTTGTTGTCCTTAGTGTTGTCTACTTGAGGACGATGCAAAGCATTGAGATCTCTCGATCTCTCTCATGTTGACTCAAAAGACACATGTGTTCCCTTCTTCTAGGTGACCTTCCTTGATTGGGGAATGAAGAAAAATTATGCATACATACATATGATATATACATGACTTATCATACAGCATACTGACCCCAAGGAAAGCGAAGTCACCTCGTGCTTTGTGTTTTGTGTCTATTATCCTTGGGCTTATCTCACACTTGGGGGCTAAATCCTTGCGATAACGTGCTCCTTTTTCCTTTCTCATTTCTTATGTGTATCACTATGTTAAAACAATCACCCCCGTTGAGGCATGTGCGATTGCTTTAACGTAGGGGGGCATACACCCTGTCTATCCTTTCAAAGATACTTGAAAATTTCTTGGCAAACTTAGCTTTGTCTTGAAGATTTTTGGTATTTCTTTTGCATGACTCATAGCGAGGGAACCTTACTACTGACAGTCATGGTTCTTCCTCGTGATCTTCCCTTTTACTTTGTCAATCGAAGTTGTAAGATCCTTAGTCCACTGGGGGCTTGGTGTATCTTGCCTCCTTGACGTGGTGAAAGTCTTTCAACGTTGTTTCCTTGTACTTTACCGGAAGTATGAGCATACATACTCCCGCTAAAGTGGGGGCTAAATGTAGCGTCCTAAAATTGCGACACTTGCAATTTTGACTGCATTTCAGTCTTCACGATGGCGACGCAACACGCAACCTGAATGGAGACCCCAAAACTCGCTCACGACACTGAAAACTGCATTTTTCAAGCACCATTGGCTTGAACCCCCTTGCACCCCGCTGTCCTGGAGGTGGGACCAGAGCGCCCAGCGCCCTGGTCCCTTAGGACCAGGGCGCCCAGCGCCCTGGTCCCTGGGTCCTATTTTGGGCCCGGTTTCCTAAGTGATATCGGGTCTTTTTTATTGCAATTTGGAAATATACTTCCCTGGTCGGCCTAAGGTCGGGAAAATCAGTTTATCAACCCTAATTGACAAGTATATAAGCTACATTTTTCTCTCTCATATGGATGAGGAGGATATATGTGTACCAAGCATGGAAACTATACTCAAGCATTCAAGCATTCAAGCATTCAAGCATTCCTTCTAAGTCTCCATTCAAGGCTAAGTGTTGCATTCAAGATAAGGATTCAACCATTGAAGAGGAGATCACATACTACATGCTACAACATACAACATACAACATCTAAACCTTTGCACATAAGGATACAAACATCCTTAGAACAAGGTATTAGTACTTGTTTTACATTACAGTCATTTACATTTACAGCTCTTGCTCATTTCTTGGTTAATTCCAAAACCACGGTTTGACCTAAAGGCAAACCCCTAATCCCTAACCCCCCAATCGTCTTCGCTTTTCTGTGTGTAGGTTGCAGGTACGCGGCTGAAATTGAAGATCTGGAATCCTTGTGCAGAGACGAACAGATCCCCCTTCGTTTCGCAGATTTTTCAGAGGACCGTGGCGCCGGGCGCCATCGTCCCAACAACTTTTGCTCAAATTTGCAGGACAGCGCCGTATCGACATTTTACTGCTAATTCCAGGTCCGCAGCTTCATCCTATAACCCGAACTCAGTTTATAAGCGAATCTTTATGACTTTCTATGCATCCTTAGCTTAATTTCCTTAATCTTTACAAAAGAGGGTAGCCTTGCTTTCCTAACCCTTGAAATTCATTTAGCATCCAATCTTACATTACGTGGGATTGGATCTTATGAGTTTCAACCCCTCTTTTGAATGTAAAGTCTTCCCCCTAAGTGAAAACCCATCGAATCCTAGCAAACCTCCCTTCTCTCTCCTCGGAGTTAGAAGAGGGGAGACCAACTAGGGTTCGACCGCGATTTTCCTCTTTACAATTCCTAATAGTAAAACCTACTCCTAATGGTCTTGGATTTCCCTGAGAGGCTCCATCAAAATTAAGTTTATACCATCCTTCCTTCAAAGGTTTCCATTTAACCTATAATCTATTAGAGAAGGATCCACCATATTTACTTCCAATATGGGGAAGGATTCTCAACCCTAGGCATGGAAATCTTATTTTCCCATCCCATTCATAAAATTTCACATGAGATGATAAGTTTGAAATCATCCTATTGTTTATGATCTCTACAATAGCTTCTTCTACCATGTTCTAGAAAGAAATAAGAGACATTTCTCTTTTTTTTTTAAATGCATATTTGTTTCCTTCCAAATTTTCCATATCAAAAAAGAGGGATAGACTTCCCATAGATTGATTGGCCACATTTGAGATAGTGTTTTGATTTCATTTGGTTAAGCTGGTGCCCAACCCAACTTACCACACATCCATCTCCAACATTCATATGAGAAAGGACATCCTAAAAAAATACGATCTATATTCTCTTCGTGATTCTTACATAATACATACCTCAATGGACCCTCATAGCTCATCCTTCTAAATTTATCTTGAGGAAGGAATCTCCTTTAGATAGTTGCCCATGTAAAGACCCATGGTTTAGGCATGCACTATCTGCCCCAACATAATTTGTTAGGGATATTATATCTCTCTGTTTCCTATAGATTAGCAATAATTTTATCCTTAGAATCATATTGTTCATGTTTATAACCTACCCAGATTAATTTCTCCCCCCATGTCTGAAAGAAATATCCCCCTTCTTAATAACTTCTATTAATAATTTGACTTCCATCATTCGTAAAGGAATTTGATATAAATCTTTATATTCCCATCTCAAAGCACTGTCAACATAAGGGAATAATGCATAGTTTCTCACTTTGTCTCCCCAATGTTGCTTAAGAAATTTTTTAACATTTTTTAGTATGATCAAACTATCTATTCTTGGATAACCTCCCCAAGAATCCTCCCAAAATAAGCTTTTCTCTACATTATAAATATCCCTTGAGAAAGAAAATCTTCTATTACTCACTTACATTTTAACAAAAAATTCCAAACCCTAGATTCTTTAGGAGGATGTTTCAACTTAACTTTTTTTGTAGGATTTGAATGATTCAACTATTTAGATTGTAAAATTTTAACTCATTTCAAATTTATCTCCTTTATCATCCTCCATGTCATTTTAGCCCCAAGAGCTATATTCGACTAATTCTAATCTCTCAAGACCACTCTATATTCCTTTAGCCTGCAAATTTTTTCCCAAGAATCAAGAGAAACCTTATGTTTTTCCACCATTCCTTGCCAAAGAACTTCTTCATTTTCTGAACTCATGATGTATTAACACTACCTTTCAAAGAGAGATATAATAGAAGATAAACTGGAAGAGAAAAAATCACGGATTTCTACATCACTAACCTACCCACCAACAAGAGCCATTTTTCCTTTCATGAATTTAACCTTTTATCAATCTTGTCCTTTAGAGCATCCCATATTTTTTTTACTCCTCACTCCCTTATCAATAAGAAAACCTAGATATGACACTGAGGCAATTTACCTTTTTCAAATTTTAAAACCTCCAAGATATCCATCTACTTTTCCTAAGGGGTCATAAAGAAGAAAACCTTTGATTTATCCATTTTTATTTCCTACCCTGAATTCTCTTTATAATAAATTAATATCTTCAAAAATTTCTTGTATTTAATTCTTTTAGCTATTCCTGAAAGTAGAGTATCATTCGTGAATTTCTAATGAGTAGCCACAATTTTCCTAGCAATTCTAATTCCTTTCTTTGACCCAAGGAATGTTCATTCTGAATGACTCTCCCCAAAGCCCCTACCAATAGGACACAAAGAAAGGGAGAGATATGGGATCTCTTTTTCTTAAACTTCTAGAGACCCAAAAGAATCCATTTAGGGAACCATTAACCAAAACAAAGAACCTAAGGGTTGAAATACATTCAGAAGTCCAATTTATCAACTACTTATTAAAACCAAAGGCACATATAATTTTAGTTAGGAATATCCAATCTACCTTATCATATTCTTTCTTTATATATAAATTTATTAATATCCCAAACTCCCTAGTGTTCTGAAGAGTATTGATTGCCTCCTAACTATAATGACTCCATCTAAGATTGATCTACTTGGAACAAACCATGTCTATTCTTATGAGATGATATTTGGAAGACAATGTTTAAGCCTATTGGTTGTTATTTTGGTCATGACTTTATAGAATGTATTGTAAAGCAAAATTGGCCTAAAGTCATCCAATTTTAAGGCTTTGTCCTTTTAGAAATGAAGAATATAAAAGAATTATTGACTTCTCTGATAAACTTCCCTAAATTTCTTACTACTTCTAGAGCCTTTGTCATATCTCTTCCTAGTATATTCAAGCACATTTAAAAAAACAACCTATAGGAAAACCATCTGGTCCAAGAGCTTTATCAAGGTGTAATTGATTCAAAGCAATCACTACTTTTAAAAGGAAAATCTTATCATTTAAAAACCTATTCTTCTCCTTGGATATAATATTAGTAATAAATTGCAAGAAAGTCTCTTTATCAGATAACCTTGAACCCTCCTTATTATTAAAAAGATCTTCAAAAAAATTAACTGTTAGATATTGAATAGCTATAGGGTCCTCAATTATTAATCCTCCTTACACGTCCAATCTAGATATTCTATTTATCCCTCTCTTTCGCCTTGTAATATTATGAAAATATTTAGTATTCCTATCTCCCGCCTCTAGCCAATTCTCCCTTGATTTTTATTTCCAAAAAAATGTTTGCATTTGATAAGACATCTTCATACTCCATCAACAATTATTTCTCTATGAAACTCAGTTCGAGACATTGCATTCTTGATTACTTCTTCATTCAGAGATTTCAGCTCCTCTTCAATTCTACCTTTAGTCTGAAAGATATACTTGAAATGTGTCCTATTTTATTCAGACAATCTTTTATTAACATGCTTTAACTATGATATAAACAAAAACATCGTAGAACCTTCAAAAAATTCTTCCTTCCACCATGTCTCTATGCAAATTAAAAAAAAATCATCCTTATACGAAATATTTTAAAATTTGAATGGAGATTTAAATGGCTTTTCATCCCCAGAAAGGTGAGAAATATTGGAAAGTGGTCTAAGCCTATGCATGGGAGCACGTTTCTTTCTAGGGAGAAAGGAAAAATGAACAAACCATCTAAAAAGAAGAATCTATCCAACTTTTTTGTTATGTTACGAAAGTTTAATCATCTATTTTTCTAAGTAAAAAATTGTCTCCTAACTCTATCTCCATAAAGTTGTTTCTAGATACGCAAGAATTGAAATATTTATGTGAATGATCAAGCCTATCAATTCCTCCTTTTTTATCCTTCTTGTGTAGGATGGCATGAAAATCTACTCCTATAATTAGATGAGGTGGATTTATTGGTAGAATATAATATTAGAAATTATTTTTTTCATTAATGTGGAGTATATATTTTTGTTTGTTTATAGATTAAGATATGAAGTGTTCTTCATAAGGAAAGATTGATTATACAATAGTTGAAAAATGTTGGAATATGTCATCATGCAAAGTTGCAAAGTTGTCATGATTTGTTCTATCCATTGCAAAACATTAATCATATATTACTCATACATAATAACAGTATGTAGATGTTGAACATTTATCATTGGCATTTTGTTTTTATTGGTTTAGCTATCTTTGACAATTTTAGCCCTAGAATCAGTTTGTCAGGTAGTTTGGCCTAGTTAGGGTTTGTAAATTGCTATATTTATTAAAGCCCAAGTCTCACATTCAGGTATGGGAATTTATATTTTATTTCTTTACTAAGTCAATATTACCCATTATCAATCACTTAACTCACAACTTAAGCCACTAATCTCATGTTTCTCATTGGACCCTTTTCTAGCAATTATTAAGCTAAGTCAGAGGTTTAATAAAGATTTATGCTAATGACATGGTCCTAATAATTAAATAAATTTCAACATTCAAAATACCTATGTGGGACTCTTCTAATTTAGCTATGAAATTGTAGAATAAAGACATGTTAGCATGTGGATAGTGGACCAAATGGTTCTTGCAAGCCTATAAGGCATCCATGTGATCTTATTTCTTAAGACCAAGAAACTACAAACATTTGCTAAGTTAGATAGATGTTAGAATATTAACAACAAGCATTTGTTCAGAAGAAGTTTGGTGGGTCCATGCCATGCTACTACAAAATTACATCATCTCTCCATGTGTACTTGGTAGGCCCAAAGAAGAAGTTTATATTGATTTTTAGAGATCCTATTGTTGAACACACCCAGATGTTGAGAGGCGGTTGAATTAACATTATCTAAAACTTAACCACTCATTAATATTTTAACCATTAAATAAAATCTATAGAAGTAAAGAACAAAAGTAGGACATACACCAGAAATTAAAACCAAGATTTTTTATGTGGAAAACCCATGGAGGGAAAAGCTAGAGTGAGGTGTTAGAAATTGTATGCAAAAAATATCAAATATATACAAATAGTTATTAAACAGAGGAATGTAAAACATAGATATAATAACAAAGGAGACAATTTTAACGTGGTTCACCCAAACCCGAGCTATGTCCACCAAATAGATAGTCTAATATTATTATCTAGTAAATCAAACCGATTACAACCAACAATCCTTCGCAACTCAATACCTTTGCCAAATTCTACAAAATTCTCTACTGAAAACCCCAACCCATTGCCATTTTATAAAGATATGTCAGTTACAAAATAAGGGTTAGAACATGTCAGCTAATAGAAAAATAACTCTCGACGCCTTTATAAAACAATAAAATTCAATTGAGCTTTCGGAGGTGCTACCCCTTTACCCTGCCTTGTATCGTGACAAGGAGCATTTCAAGGGTGCTTCCCTTAGACCCCACAAGGGGTGCTGCCCCACGACCCTGTCTTGGGGGTGCTATTCCCAAACCCCAATTGAATAACTTGGGGAGAAATTGCACTGATAAAAGTGTAAAAAATTAACCTCTGAGTCTGATTAGGCTCCATATAACTATTAGACAGTTCAAATAACTAGAAGACAACTGAGAGGGGATGGTGAATCAGTTGTCACAGATTATCAAAATCTTAAACAATTAAAACCACAATATCGAAACCTAAAATATTAATACTGGAATGCTTAAACCAAATATCAGAATAGGAGTGAAACCAATTAAGTATCAACAATAATCATAGAATAAATACCATCCATATGACACCAATATTTATATGTGGAAAACTTGATAAAGGGAAAAACCATGGTGGGAAGCCTACCCACAGTCAAATAATTCTCGTGCAATAAGTATGTGAATTACAATTGAGGGGCCTGCACTCATAGGAAGGCCAACATCCTAGAGCATAGTGCTCATCATAAAAGGAGTCTCACTGACTACATAGAAATTCAGATTACAATATGGAGAAGTGTTGAACTCAAAAGATGACATCTTCTATGCCTAAGTATAGTTCCAGTGAAGCTCAATAGTAGAGGACAAAATCCTCTTACATAAACCCAATTCAATCTCCAATGATCGACCAAATACTTTAGCTGAATGACATTACATTATTCGCACATTACGTCCATATCCCATTCCCATAACAATGATTATCTACAATGAGATCTTACATCATATATATACAAATCCTCGACCATAAATAGTTAGGTCGGCCACTAGACAATAAACCAATTACATAATTATAAAACATGTCAGCCTTAAACAAAACAAATAATATTCAACACATTAGACATCTCAAAAACATACCAAGAAGTCCAATCCACACACTTCATTAAACCAGTCCATAACCTAGATCAACCAGGACCCAATATAGGTCCATACGCTAAAGCAATGATCTCCATTTGCCAATTCTCGAACATGATTACCAACAACATCCTGAAACTCCACCAAAATTTGTGCCAATACCACTTATGCATATTATCAAATATTTTTATCAAAAGCTCTACCAATGAAACCCTCATTGGAACCGCAAACCAAGCTTCCAAGCAAATAGGATAGCATCTAATCACCAAACCAAAACCAACTGACTGAATATGAACATGAGTATCATGAATAATTTAATTTTATAACCAAACCATACCGAAGCCTACCAGATCATGCAAGATCCAAACCAACCAGAAACTACTCACCCTACCGGGACCAGAAGGGTGTCAGTAAAGACTCCAAATAGCTAGTATTCACATCAATGACAAAATATCAATGCGACACATAATTAATTCCCCCAAATTGCCAAAAATCTCCCCCTTTGGCTTTGATGGCAACACTAGATGTGAAAAACATAAATGCCAAACAAGTCTCCCCCATTGGAAGACATCCAACAATCTCCCATTCAAAGATATAGCAATGAAGTTCTGAAAAAATACCAAACTCCCCCTGTGAATAATATCTTTGTAAAGCTCTAAATTACACATATATCTCTCCCCTTGATGTATACAACTCCTTAAGTTTTTCCTTTTCACATCAATATCTCTCCCCCTTTGACATAAATGGCAGAAATATGACAAATAAATATCAAAGCAAAAATATAAACCACTGAATCACAAAGTTGACTAGTCTCCCTGAGTAGGAGCATCCCAACATCAGTGCCAGAATGAAAAATATCCTTGATAATGCATACCAGATTGATGCCAAGCTGCATAAATCAAGTCTCCACCGGAGGGGCAAAAACTCTCAATCCGTCTCTCGAGTACTCAAAAAATTCTTTAGGCAAAGGTTTAGAGAATATATTTGTAATCATCTTTTTAGTGTTCACATAAAATAGTCTAACTTTATTATCTTCCACCTTTTCTTTCAAAAATTTATACTTGATAGATATGTGCTTTGTCTTGGAATGAAATACTAGATTCTTTGATATGTCAATAGTAGCAGAGTTATCACAATGAATAACTACTGGTCCATTACGATCCACCCTTATATCCTTCAAAATTTTCTTCATCCATAAAACTTGTGTGCAATTAGTAGCAGCAACAACATACTCAGCTTCAGTAGTAGATAAAGAAGTACATGATTGCTTCTTGTTGATCCATGAAACCAACTTTTTTCCAAGAAATAAATCTCCACAAGAAGTAGCTTTTCGGTCATCAACATCTCCAACCCAATCAACATCTATATATGCACATAAAGTAAAGTCATCATCCTTAGGTACTATAAACCATATTCTAATGTACCTTGTAAGTATCTAAAAATCCTTTTCACTGCACTCTCATGATTTTCTGTAGGATCACTCTGAAATCTTGATACAATACAAACAACATTCATTATGTCAAGCCTAGTCTGAGTCAAATAAAGAAGACCTCCAATCATAGATTTTTATCTTGTAGGATTTATTGGTGTAGAAACATCTTTTCTTGTCAGTTTCTCACTTGTAACCATAGGAGTACTTACTAGTTTGGAATCTCCCATACCAAATTTCTTCAACAATTCCCTAGCATACTTAGTTTGATAGATGAAAATACCTTTGTTAGTCTAAGTAATCTGCAAACCTAAGAAAAAATTCATTTCCCCTCATGGACATTTCAAATTCTTTCTCCATATTCTTAGAAAATTCCATGCATAACTTATCTTCACCTCCAAAAAAAATGTCATCAACAAATACTTCAATAATCAGTATATCATCATTAGTGATTTTATAATATAAATTATTGTCAGCATTACCCTTAGTAAAACCAAGCTTCAAAAGATAATTATCCAACCTTGTATATCAAGCTCTAGGTGCTTGTTTCAATCCATATAAACCTTTCCTTAACCTGCAAACCATATTTGTATCATCTGATAGTGAAAATCCATGAGGTTTCTCAATATAAATTTCCATATCAAGATCCCCATTCAAAAATGCACATTTAACATAAATTTGATAAACCTTGTAGTTCTTATGAGAAGCATAGGCAAGAAATATTCTTACAACTTCAATCCTAGCTACCGGTGCAAAAGTCTCTCCATAATCAATTCCTTACTTCTGAGAATAACCTTTACAAAGCAATCTAGCCTTATTCCTTATAACTTGACCATCCTAATTCAATTTATTCCTAAAAACCCATTTAGTTCCAATAACATTCTTATTTCTATGCTGGGAAACTAGAGTCCATGTGTTATTTTTCTCAATCTGGTCTAATTCTTCTTCCATAGCTTTCAACCAATATTCATCTTTACATGCCTCAATTACAGATACCGGTTCAAATAGTGAAATTAAACATACCTCATTAGTTGCCAGTCTTCTTCTTGTCATCACTCCATTGTTCTTATCCCCAATGATTTGATCTTCTGAATGATTGAATCTCACATACCTAGGAGTCTTTTGACTCTCTATTCCTCTTCCCGATTCTTTAGTTACTGTAGAAATTTTTGATACTGTCGGAGTAACTGGTTCAACACTTTGTTCCGGTAAAGGTGCTACCAGTTCAGATATAATCATTTCCACTATCGGTTGCTTCTCATAAACTCTGATTTGACCTCTATTTAGCTCATCCACTTTGACATTAGCACTCTCCACAATTCTCTGCAATCTCTTGTTATAACATCTATATGCTTTTCTTTCATTAGAATAACCAAGAAATATGCCTTCATCACATCTAGGATCAAATTTGCCAATGATATCATCTCTCCTGATATAACATTTACTACCAAAGATTCTAAAATACTTAACTATACATGTGTATTGCCAAACCATAATTCATAAAGTGTCTTATCGGTTTCTCCCTTGATATGTACTATGTTGAATGTATAAACCATTATGCTCACTACTTCTCTCCAGTAGATATGAGGTATACTAGCTTCCATCATCATTGTTCTAGCAATATCCAAGATAGTTTTGTTCTTCCTTTCCATAACTCCATTCTGCTGAGGTGTTCGGGGAGCAGAAAATTGTCTTCTTATACCATGTTTCTCACAAAAGTTATTAAACTCAACGGATGTGAATTCTCCACCATGATCTGACCTCAAAAATTTAATCTTTAATCCTATCTTAGTTTCCACTTTAGCCTTAAAGATTTTAAACTTTTCAAATGCTTCAAATTTTTCTTATAGAAAAGTAACCCACATCATTCTAAAATAATCATCAATGATTAGCATGAAATATCTATCACCTTGAAAAATTTTAACTCTACAAGGGCCACACAAATCAGTATGAATAAGGTCAAGAACATCATTTGATTTATCTTGTATACTCCTAAAAGTGGTTTTGATCTATTTACCCATTTGACATTCTTTAAATACTGAATTATAGGGCTTCACAATCTTAGGTATATCTCTAACTACGTTAGTTGAACTGATCTTCACAATGAAATCAAAATTCACATGACACAACCTTTTATGCCATAGCCAACTCTCATCAATCTGCATAATCAAACATGTCTTCTCACCATAATTCAAATGAAATATATTACCCTTTGTCTGTGTATCGGTTACAATCTCCAAACCAAATCTAGTAATGATTTTGCATTTTCCATCCTTGAACTGTAGTTGAAATCCCTTATCAACCAATTGTCCTACACTCAAAAGATTATGCCTTAAACCTTCAACATAATAAACATTATTATTATTGTTCTTACCATCCAATGATATAGTTCCTTTTCCTTTGATCATACATGCTTTGTCATGTCTCCAAATCTACCCAGACCACCATCAAATTCTTGCAAAGATAGAAACTCACCTTTATCTCCAGTCATATGATTTGAACAATCACTGTCAATTACCCATTCATCCTTGTCTTCAATTTTAGCAGCAAGTGCCTTCTCTTTAGGTACATTCTCTTCCAGTGCCAGAACATCTTCCTTGATAGCTAGGAACACCCATTCCTTTCCATTGTGAGAACCACTAGCAGAGTCTTCTGCTGGTTCATCATAAGAATCAGTAATGCCTTCCTCAGCCTCTATGTAGCATGATTTGTCTCTAATTTTCCTATACTTATACTTGCTTTGATATCCAGGGTTAGGCTTAAAAGATCTTTTAACTCTTTCTTCAAATCTTGAATTCCTTTCAGGACATCTAGGTGTAAAATGACTAATCTTATTCCATGCAAAATATTTAAAAGGTGTTTTTCCTTCATAGTTACTTCCTATCGGTCCTTTAGGTACTCTTCTAGCGAATAGTGCTTCAAGTTGCTCAAATTCTTCATCTTCTCTCTTCATATCATCCAATTCCTTTGCATACAAAGCTTTCCAATCTTTCTTACTGGTTGATGTTGCAGATGCATGAAAAGTTGGTTTAGACTTCACAGCTCTAGAAGGTCCGAATTCTTCAAGCTTAAAAGTAGATAATTTCCCAACCAAGGTATCTCTGTTGACAGATGTATTAGCCAATATTCTCAACTCATTGATACTAGTAGCCTTCATCTTGTAAGTCGGTGGTAGGGCTCTCAAAACTTTAGAAACAATTTCATCTTCACTCAGAGTTCCACCACAACATTGAATTCCCATAACGATCTCATTTACTCTTTCCATGAATGTAGTAATCTTTTCATCTTCTTCCAACTTTAGGTTTTCATATCACTCGATAACCATGAAGTTTAGCAATCTTCACTATAAGGTCACCTTCATTAAGAGTCTCCAACTTATCCCATATAACCTTTCAAGATGATTTGTTAGTTAGTTACATTATTTGATGATCAGAAAGTGCACACAAGAGGGCTTCTCTTTCTCTACAATCATTCTCAAGATCCTTATCCAAGTTTTCCGGAGGAGGATTGCCAGATGCCGGATTATGAGGTGTGACACCATTTTGTGTGATCTTCCAAATCTCCTTGCCAAGACATCTCAGATGAGTCTCCATCTGAATCTTCCATACTATGTAATTTGTTCCATCAAGCCTAGGAATATCTCTCTGAAAGATAGAACAAGATGAACTAGATGAACTTTAACGTTCATTCACCATAGGATCTTCCTCAAGCAGTTAGGCTTTCTACAGAGAGGACCAGAGCTCTGATACCAATTGTTAGACAATTCAAATAACTAGAAGATAACTGAGAGGGGGGGTGAATCAATTGTCATAGATTACTAGAACCTTAAGCAATTAAAACTTCAATACCGAAACCTAAAAAATTAATATTGAAATGTTTAAACCAAATACCGAAATAGTAGTTAAACTAATTAAATAGCAACAATAATTAGAGAATAAATACCATCCATATGATACCAAGATTTATATGTGGAAAACCCAGTAAAGCTAAAAACCATTGCGGGAAGCCTACCCACAATCAGATAATACTTTTGCTATAAGTATGTGAATTACAATTGGGGGTCTTGCACTTGCAGGAAGGCCAACAACCTAGAGCGCACTTCTCATCACAAAAGGAGTCTCACTGACTACATAGAAATCCAGACTACAATCTAGAGAAGTGTTGCACTACAAAAGATAGAATCTTCTATGCCTGAGTACGGTTCTGGTTAAGCTCAATAGGCTAATTTGCACCAAAAATGGAGGGGGAGGAAAGTCATCCTTAACTAGATAGGATTGATAGTCGTAGACTCATTTAAAGGCTTAAAGGAGGGTGATAACGTCTTTCCCAGTGTCCCATCACAAAAACAACTTCATGATCTTCAGAAGAGCAAAAGGAGATGACAAAAAAAAACATGCTACAAGGGTGTTGAAATAAATATTCTTAGCTTTCCTATACAATAAAAACACCATTAATTTGTAGTTCCACTTTGTTGCATGCTTACGCAAGGATTTTTTAAGTAAAAAATTAATGATTTCTATTGTGACCCCCAATTTCAAAAAAATCACAAATTCTAGAATTAAGTATCGAATCAATGAAGGCACAAAGGTAAACATAAGATTAATAAAAAAAAAAGAACAATTAATGAGCCTAGATGCTATCTTGTACACATTGAGCTATTTAAAACTTAGAGGTATATTTAGTAAAGGCCTTGATCAAATATGCCAATAATTAAGAGAGTCTACTAAAAGATTAAACTAGGTTTAGCTATCATAGTAGATACTCCCTATTCTTTATCAATAATATATATTGTCTTAATTTTAAGGAAATTTATAGTCAAGAAATTTAATATTGCATAGATTTTTATTTTTTTTAAATGTACGAGTAGAGGATGGGTTGCTTAGTAGGTTGGAGTTGCAATTTCTTGTATCTAGGGAAAAAAAATCTTAATCATATGATTTGTATAAACTAACTTGTCGTTATTTGAATAGGTGAGGGAAGATGAATTCACAAACATTTAAAGTTCTCTCTATGTATTCTTAAACATCAAGATCACAAGCATCAACATTATTTTAAATTCTTGTAAGTGTTTATCACATTAGTTCAAATTGTTGGATTAGAAAAAATGCTTAATTTTATAGCAATCTTGTCAAATAAGAGTAACAAAAATAACTACACAACAAATTATTTATTTAGAAAAGATAAATGCACCTGATTCTATCCTGTAAAACTTCAACCCTTAAATACATTTTTATATATCAAGATAGAAATTTTTTGTAATTATCTTTTATTCATATCAAATATCAAATATCAAATGTATTATCATAAAAATTCATTACAAACCTCCCTTAAATACCCACTAACTAATAAAATAAACTTTGTGAAACAATGGATACAAGAAAGAAGATAGTTTGCATAAGAGAAACGAAAACTTGTCTTATACTAATATTTTAATATTTTAAGTAGAGATAACAAACATAAATATAAAAAAAACATACACAAAAAATTATTGAATAAGTACTCCCACAAAGATTAGACACAAAAAAATTAGTCAAAATATGACCCTTTTGTGGTCTAAAGGTGATAAACTCGTCTAGTTGTTATCACAAATATTGAAGTGTTGAATACGGGGTTGTCTCAAGTCATTCTTAATAATATTGAAGTGTTCCATACGGGGTTGGTAATAAAATTGCTTAATTAAGGCGAAAGTCAAGATAGAAATCTTACCTCGTCAACTAAATATAAACCTGTTTTTAATTGGCAGTGTTCATTTCAATTAAAATCCACTAAATTCAAACGTTGATTTTGCTCCTGCCTTTTCATTTGTGTGCCCATTCAACAAATTCTGGAATATGATGAGCCATCGTAGCTGTTCACGTCGCACATTATTCTGCTCAAACTTTTCTACATCAGTTTTCGTCCTTGCCGAAAACAACGCAACACAACATAAATTGGGTTGAAGAGATAGGTTGTCGTAGAAATTGGGCCAAAGACTAGGAAAACTTTATTTTATAGTTTTCAATAATGGAATATTAATCAGCTGAAATGATTTTTGAGAATAAGAATAAACAATAGTTTGTTGAAATGTAGCTCACATATTTGCAACCTTCATTTATGAGGCCCTACACAACATAAATTGATCGAGTGGAATAGTAGGGCAGAAAGGGTCAAAACAATAGCGTAGAAATTGGGTTGAACAGCTGGGCCAAAGACTACAAAAAGTAAAAAAACTCTGACAAAACACTGCGTAGAATAGCAGTCCAGATCTGACCAAAACCAGTGTAGAAATTGGGTCGAACAGCTGGGCCAAAGATTACAAAGAGGTAGATTGTTTTTTATGCTTTCATTCGTTTGGTCTACTATAAAAATTTAATTAAAATCGAGATAATTTCATTTTCAAATAAATCTGCACGTAAGAGATTAGAATATCAAAATTTTATCTAATTTTTTGTTTAACTAATTAATAGAAATTGGGTTGAACAATTAGAGACTGTAAAGAACAATCAAATAAATCCTTCAAATTTAAATACAAAGATGCTGAAAACTTTAGAAAAATGTAATATGTGGTCTATTTGTATTTTATTTTATTTGGTGTCATTAAAATAAATCCTTCTAATCTAGATTAAAAGATGTTGGTAATCTTAGGAAAACGTAATATGCACTCTATTTGTATTTTATTCTATTTGGTACTTGTATTTTGATAGCTTTATGTTGCTATTTTTTTGTGGGTCAATTATGTTCTTATGATGTTTTTACAATTGTCAACAATTTTGGGTGTATTAAAAACTTGTTATTTACTCCTTTAATAACAGGAAGCTAGTTCTATACTAAATATATTTGCTAGAATTAAACATAATTGGAGACACTAACATACCTTCTACTAATCCATAAATGTTGGAGAGCGCAAGGAGTAGTGCTAGGGTTTTGGTAGGTGAGGGAGTAACAAGGGACAACATGGAGAATGGAGGGGAAAATTGAAGATGATGGATTGGGGCTACTAGTGGCTAGATCTGTTGCTTGTATTGGGTTTGAGGCCAAAGTTCTTTCCTTACTCCTGATTGGGGCTTCTATGTGGCAAGATGAGACCTTCTTTTCCCTTTTTGGGGCCTTGGTGTTTGCCCCTCATGAATCTCTTTTTATTTTTTGGTGAGTGTTGTTGGTGCGCAACGTGTGATTTCTGTTGTTTGGGGTTTTTTTTCCTCTATTTATTTGTGTATCACTTGAATCTAGGGTTGTCCCTAATTCACTTTACTTCAAGATTGGTTTGGGCCCATGTTTACCCTCTTCTTGTGATTGATGGACATGTGGTGGCTACTTGCAGGGATCTTAGTTGGTGGTTAGGGGGACTCTCTTGACTTCCTAGTGCTTATATTGTTTACGGCTACTACATATTCTACATTTGGTTGTTTCAAGTTGTGATT
This sequence comes from Cryptomeria japonica, assembly GCF_030272615.1. Classification (NCBI taxonomy): domain Eukaryota; kingdom Viridiplantae; phylum Streptophyta; class Pinopsida; order Cupressales; family Cupressaceae; genus Cryptomeria; species Cryptomeria japonica. Next base: position 511,994,789 of record NC_081415.1, on the reverse strand, counting down.
TTTCTATGTTAGGTGTCCCTCCCCCCCCCCCCATTTGGGTGCTAGTGATGGGTTCTTTTCCTTGTGCAAGGGTGTGGAGGGTTCTACCTGTGACATAGATTTTTTTGTGATCTCTTTTTGTCTCTAGACTTTTCCCTCTACTTTGGTGACTTTGTCATTGGCTCTATTTCTAAGGTTGTGGTATCCTCTCCATCGTTGGTGGGGATCTCTATGCTTTTGCCAGCTTGGGTGTCTTCTTTTGAGATAGAGATTGTGTTGTTTGGGGTTGGTTGAATTCTTTGGAATTGTGGTTGTTGTGTGGTTCAAGGAGTTTTCCCATGTATTATCTCTCTTGAGAGGGTGGGCTTTGAATTTGGTGCCTTCTTTGGATGTTGGGAGTCTATGGGTTGATGTGGTTTTCCTTGTGGAAAATGGCTTTTCTTTTGAAGTAAGTTCTTCATTGGTGAAAGTGGGTTGGCTTTGAATGTGTGTTGAGGACTAGTTACCCTGTGGGAGATTAACAAGAGAAGGATTTTCTTCCTTTGTGCCTACTCTGGTGGTGTTTTTTGACTTCATGCGAAAGGTCCTATGGAGGTGGATCTTGTTGTTTCAACTACTAATGTTAGGTAGTTATTTTACCTTAGTTTTGGTTCAACTATTGATGATAGCTTGCCATTTTACCTTTAGTTTGTCTCTTCTATTATTGATATCTTGTTGTTTTCCTCTCAAGGTTTTTGAGTGCCTTCCAAAACTAGTTGTTTTGTTGAGATCTTTGTGGTCTCCTTCCTTGGCTAAGAATATCGCTGTTCAAGGGGGTCCTTCATGAAAAAGGTTATGGGAAGCTTTTCAAAACCTACTATAAATTTTCTATCCCCTTCACTGGTTTTTTTTCCAATGCAAGGGTTTTTGTTTGGTTTATGGTGCGGGGTTCCTTCCATAACCCCTCTATTAATTATATGAATCTTTTTTGGGCTAGGACCCTTGTTCTCACCAGATTGAGGCTCTAGTCAATATGTCTCCTTCAAAAAAAAAATTCTCTTTTTTGGTGTTTTGGTTGGGATCTCTAGTCAAAAGCTTCTCTTTCAAAAAATAGGTTCCTCTTTCTTGGTATCGGTGGTCTCACTTCTTGTGAGTTTACCCTTGTTCTGTTAAGGGTTTCAGACCTCTCCCACTTTAGTCAATCAGAACATATAAATATAAATATCTGTGTCATGTGTTGTGAATGACTTTATGTTTATGTTTCATGCATTAATTCCTATCGGTACAACATTTCCTGTTAATACTGTTCACCGGCACAATTAACTATCTTACCAGTATTAGGCAACAAGTTGGTTAACAATATTTTGGTTTGAATTTATTTGACAATTGATTCACCCCCCCCCTCTCAGTTGTCCCCGGGACCTACATAACCTCTCCATGCATTTTTTTCTCCAATTCTAATTAAACGAGTATAGGTATTTTATATATAAATCTTTTTAGAAGGGGCTTTCAGTTTTTATTTATTTTAACTAATATATAACTATTTAAGGTTGATATTTTTCAAAAAAAATTAAATAAATTTTTTAAGTAGTAATGCGAGCTTTTTATTTTTAATCAAAATATTAGTTTCTTTATTTAAATCTTTAAATTTTATATTCAAATTAGAAATTGTTATCTTTATTAATAGAACAATTTAATTTAGAAGATAATTTTTTTATTTATAAATCATTAATTTTTTTAATATTTTCATATTTGAAAATTTAAAAATTTATAAAAACTAGAACTCAAAACATTAATTAAAGTATAATCTAAAATCTAAATTATAAATTTAAAGATTGTTATTTGTATACGATGAAAATGGAATATTAAACTATTGTAAAACCAACAGAAATCCAACCACATAAAACCTGAGTTCTACAATTAAGAATCCACCATACACCAATGAAGTACCTAAAATATGCAACATATCAAAATGATGAAAGATTATACCATTCATCTTCTTTGATAGGGTTGTTCTCATATTTTGTATTGAGCACAAGAGCTCAACAAAGAACAGATCTTGGTTGTATAGATGCTAATGTCCTAATATGACATAAAAGTAATATAAAGTTGCAGACCCAGTTTTTGGGGCTTAAAAGCCCAAACTAAAGCCTATCCACAATAAAATAAAATAATTAATCAAAACATAAAGATAAACATATGATTAAACAAAAAATTAAAGATCAATTAATGAGCCTAAATGCTATCTATCAAGCTATTACAAATTTAGATGGATGATACTAATAAATTCCTTCATTGAATATATGAATCATTAAGGGGGACTATTATTATGATTAAACTAGATCTAGTTGTAATAGTACATAATTCTTATTTAGTATCAATAATCTATATTGTGTTGGTTTTACACAAATTAATAATGAAGGAATTCAACATTGTTTCTATAAATAGACCATGTGTCATTTAATAGATACAATTGCAATTAATTGTATCTTTAAATTTATGTTGAACATATAATTAGTTAAAAGTAACCTATTCTTAATTAATAGGGAATGGATGAAGAATTCACAAACATTTAGGTTCTCTCCTTATATTCTTAACCACCATGATCACTAGCACAAGCATGATTTTTAATATTGTAGATGATTGTCATATAACTATGATGTTTTGGACTAGAAACAAATAAATTATTACTAATGCCTAATTTTATAACATTCGAATCAAAATTGAATAACCAAACCAAAATTACCCCACAACAAATTATTGATTTAGAAAAGATAAATGTATCTTGTTCTCTTAATTTCATTTTTATATATCAAGATACAAATTATTTTTAATTATTCTTCACCCATATCAAATATAATAAAATTTTTAAAATTCTGTTAAAATTCTGTAGTTTTTATACATGCATCACATATTTGAGGCATTCATTTATCAGGCGCTACACAATATAAACTGGGTGTCCTGGAAGAGCGGGCCAGAAAAGGTCAAAACAATAGAGTAGAAATTGGGTTGAACAGCTGGATCAAAGACAGCCAAAACTTTGATAAAAATTTTGAATTTGTCAATAGTTTGCAATAATGTAATATTAGTTGGTTGAAATGATGTTTGAAAACAAGAATAGAGTATAGTTTGCCATATGCATCTCATTTGACTGCAGCTTGAGCCCTCATAAATATTCACATTGAAGTCAAATGCAAAGATTTCGGGATGGTGATGTCTTCCTTATGTTTGCTTCTCAAATACATTGTTTTCGGGATGGTGATGTTTTTTCCTAATGATTATTTTCACGTTAAACGAGATGAGAAATATGCTAAAATATCGCTAGATAAAAGATTAAACCCAAAAAACAAATTAATTTTGTTCTTACCGCTACACCAGGGAAATTGCGTTGATTAGGAGGATGGAACAGGAGGTGATAGGGTTAGACTATCCTATTTTCCATTCCCACAGATTTTTATATTCCTTTTTGTGTTTTCTTCCTTTTATGTCTAGAATAAAAATATAAATAAAAATGAAAAAATTTCATTTTTAAATAATTCTGGCGAGGATTATAAATAAATAATCATCTAATTTTATTTTGGAGACTTATTTTATTTTGGTAGCTCGTTGTTGTTGTTTTATTGTGGGTCAACTTGTTTTGAGTATTGTAAATGATTCTGATATCAAATTTTGTTCTATACTAAAATATATTTGCTAGAATTTATCAGAGAGAGACACTAACATACCTTCAGTAACATTAATGTAGAATAACCATGATAATAATAAAAAAATACTATGGTATTCGTGCAATGTTCCTCCAATAATCCTACATGACTGTTATAAGGTTACTCTAGTCTAGTTATGAGATAGTGATGGGATGTCTCACAAGTGAGATGACATGAAAAATGTAACTAATTTCAATTGTGAATACAACGAGATAAACGGACAAAGTAGTAAAAAGAAGCTCATGAGTGACACACATTGACATAGTGATGTGTGGCACCCAATTATGATCTAGAAAGTATTTTCTTAATAACCAAAATGATGCAAAGTCTCTTAGGTATAATTTATTGTAAGGGCTCAATACTTACCTATTTAAACCTATATTTAAATATAAATATTTAAGAATTATAATGTAATGTTTATATATAATACATGCACTATTGTATAAGTATACTTCAATTTAAGTATATAACAAGTAAAAGATTGGAGATGTGTCATAGTTTAAGCTTTTAAATTTGTTTTGAGTGAAACTTATTAAATTGAAATAGAAGTAGCTAAAACAATATTTCTTAAAAAATGAAAATATAAACTTCAACACTATAGAGGCAGGGCCCCACTCTATAATGGGGTTGTGCATTGGTTCATGTTTTATTCTAATTTTCTAGAAATAAAATTATTGAGACGCATTAAATCAATATCTAATTTGTTTCACTACAATTTTAGGGCATTGAAATTTTTTCTACAAACTTCAATAGTGGTCTAGACATAGTAGTTTTGTATATTAAATCATGCTTATCGAATAGGTCATATTTTTATTACAATCAATTTTCAAGCAAGAAAAGGAAGTTGGACCAATTATATTGTCACTAGGAAAGTGATAGTCTGAAACAACTAGAATAGTATATAATCCACCATAATGAAATGAGATGGAGTTATTTTTTTTTCTCGGTAAAAGTTGGAAGCCATAGTTTATTAAATATTATAAAAAAATCATTATAGAGTTTTAAAAGAACAAACGAAACATGGGAGGCCATCAAAACAAAATTCCCATAAAAGATCAGAGTATTAGGGAAAAAACAAGGGCCTATTATACCCAGATTATATTAAAAACATGAAGAGGTAGAAAATGGAGAACAAGATTGCTATGGGAAATGAAGCAACTATTTCATTTCCTCAGCCCACGTTGGAATCCCTTGGGTCTTGGATATCTGTGGGTGGTTGCTGAAGAGAACATTCAATAGCCTTTGAAATTCACTCCACCTAATCTAAGCTCAACTCCTCATCTTCACTAGATTTCAGACTCCCTAGACCATCTAGGTGTTCATCAAATTTGTATTTCCACACCCAAGCTTCACCTTAATTCACATCGTCACTTCTTTCTCTCTCTTCCCAACCCCTCTCAAAGAGCCCCATTACTCTCTTTAGAAACTCCAACCCCTTTTAATTAGGAATTTGCTTGCCCCAAATCTTTGTTGATTCCTTAGAGTGATAATTGGAAGCCTTGGCATGTACCCGATTCCATATTTAATAAAAACATAGCTCTCATATTTTGTATTGAGCACAAGAGCTCAACAAGGAACAAATCTTGGTTGCATAGATGCTTGATTGTTTGGTTGCATGAAGGTTAATTGATTGCATTAGTTAGGGCTAATATCCTAATATGACATGAAAGCAATATAAAGTTGTAGACCAGGTTTTTTCTAGAAACTTCAATAGTGGTCTAGACATAGTAGTTTTGTATACTAAATCATGCTTATCAAATAGGTCATATTTTAGTTACAATCAATTTTCAAGAAAGAAAAGGAAGTTGGACCAATTATATTGTCATTAGGAAAGTGATTGTCTAAAACAACTAGAATAGTATATAATCCACCATAATGAAATGAGGTGGAGTTATTTTTTTTGCTCGGTAAAAGGCTGAAGCCATAAGTTTATTAAATATTATAAAAAATTCATTGTAGAGTTTTGAAAGAGAAAACAAAACATGGGAGGTCATCAAAACAAAATTTCCATAGAAGATCACAATATTAGGGAAAAAACAAGGCCTATTATACCTAGATTATATTAAAAAAAATGAAGAGGAAGAAAATGGAGAACAAGATTGCTATGGGAAATGAAGCAAATATTTCCTTTCCTCTGCCCACGTTGGAATCCCTTGGGTCTTTGATATATGTGTGTGGTTGCAGAAGAAAATATTCAATAGGCTTTGAAAGTCACTCTGCCTTATCTAAGCTCAACTCCTCCTCATCTTCACTAGATTTCAGACTCCCCAGACCATGCAGGTGTTCATCGAATTTTTATTTCCACACCCAAGCTTCATCTTAATTCACATCATCACTTATGGATCTCTCTTCCCAACCCCTCTCAAAGAGCCCCATTACTCTCTTTAGAAACTCCAACCCCCTTTTAATTAAGAATTCTCTTGCCCCAAATCTTTATTGATTCCTTAGAGTGATAATTGGAAGCCTTGGCACCTACCCCATTCCACATTTAAAAACAAAATAGCTCTCATATTTTGTATTGAGCACAAGAGCTCAACAAAAAATAGATCTTGGTTGTGTAGATGCTTGATTGTTTGGTCGCATGAAGGTTGATTGATCGCATTAGTTAGGGCTAATATCCTAATATGACATGAAAGTAATATAAAGTTGCAGACCAGTTTTTTTGGGCTTAAAAGCCCACACTAAAGCCTATCGGAAATAAAATAAAATAATTAATCAAAACATATGATTAAACAAAAAATTAAAGATCAATTACTGAGCTTACGTGCTATCTATCAAACTATTAGAAACTTAGATGGATGATACTAATAAATTCCTTCATTGAATATGTGAATCATTAAGAGAGTCTATTATTATGATTAAACTAGATCTGGTTCTCATAATATATAATTCTTATTCTGTATCAATAATCTATGTTGTGCTAGTTTTACACAAATTTATAATGAAAGAGGTCAACATTGTTTCTATAGATAGTTCATGTTTCATTTAATAGATACAGTCCAATTATTTGTATATTTAAAATCAGGTTGAACATATAATTAATAAAAAGTAACTTATTGTTATTTTAGTAGAGAATGGATGAAGAATTCACAAACATTTGGGTTCTCTCCTTATATTCTTAACCACCATGAGCACTAGCACCAACATCATTTTAAAATGTTATTGCAACGGACTAATGAATAATAATAAAATGCACATTAAGATAAAATAAACTTTGTAGAACAATCCATACAAAGGAAAAAGGTAGTTAAAAACGCCGAAATTTAGGAATTTTGGAACATAAATTGAGTAAAATAGCACGTTAAAAACGCAGAAATCGGGTCGAAAAGATGGGTTGTCGTAGAAATCGGAGCAAAGACTACGAAAACAAACTTTTTCAAAAATTGGGAGCTGCAGTGATGGTGCTTTGTTTCCACTTGGTTGGCTTTGGAAAATGCTATATAGTTTTCAATAATATAAAATTAGTTCGTTAAAATAATTTTTTTAAAATAAGCGAAAAAGTGCAGTTTTTCTACATGCGCTACATAATGTAAATTGCGTGTCCTAGAAAAGCAGGTCAAAACAATAGCGTAGAAATTGGGTTGAATAGCTGGACCAAAGACAACTAAAACTTTGATAAAAATTTGGAAATTGTAATATGCTTCCTATAGGTTAGCATTTAATCAGGCGCTACACAATGTAAATTGCGTGTCCTGGAAAAGCGGGTCAAAACAATAGTGTAGAGATTGGGTTGAACAGCTGGACCAAAGACAACTAAAACTTTGATAAAAATTTGGAAATTGTAATAATTGTACTCTTCTTCCTCTCGGTTGGCATTGAAAAATGTCATATGCTTCCTATAGGTTAGCATGGGAAAATGTCATATAGTTTGACTTTGTAATAATGTAATATTAGTTGGTAGAAATGATGTTTGAAAACAAGAATAGAGTATAGTTTTCCATATGCATCTCATTTGACTGCAGCTTCAGCCCTCATAAATATTCACATTCAAGTCTTCCTTATGTTTGCTTCTCAAATACAATGTTTACGGGATAGTGATGTCTTCCCTATGTTTGCTTCTCAAATCAACCTATGTGAGAAATTGAGTGCCTCCTCCAAACCTTTTTTGAGTTATCTCTCTTAAGAAAGACAATTGGCATTTACTAGCCACTAGTCTAATTAGAGAATCCGTGGCGATAGAGAAACCCTTGAAGAAAGGATAAAATTGGGGAGAAGTGCTTGCAAAAACAAAGGATAAGGATATAAATGTTAAAATTCCAACAAACTATGAAAATGAAGCCCAAATTCTACCTACTTCTTGGGAAAATTATATCATTAATGCTATCATAAATCCACACACTGTACTATCCTTTCAAATCTCTGATTAAATCTACCATTTCCTAATTTTCCTTTAAAAAATAATTCTAAATCCAAATACCAACGTCAAAGTAGAAAAATGATACATTCAAACAAATCTACATTTATGGAAGAGCGAGAAATATCATGAGTTCAACAAATTTATTCAGTTTGATACATTATAATTTATAACCCATCACCATCAACTATCATTCATCTACCTCCACTCAAACACATTAAAAAAAAACAAAAAAACATTCCATCATGGATATGACTATATAGACAACACTCCACATCATTGAGTGGCTACACTACATCGCCACAAAGGGTAGAGCCATCAACTACAGTTGTGTCAACCTAGGTATCTAATGTCACCCTCAATAATTTTTACCACCATAATCAAATTCAAATTCCCTTGACTTATTAGTCATTAGCCAACCTCTACTTTTAAACATTAATTCATCTTCCTCATATTTCTATCTCTAAAATCTCATCAACTCAATAATGGATTAATTTAGATTAAATTATTCACTTTATTGACTTCTTTCAAACCTTCAACTACTTTTTTGTCTAAGATGCCTCTTCCTTATTTCCTCCTCGATAAATGTGATTAATTGTATATGTGTCAAAGTGTTTTAGTAGAGCTAAAACTATTTCTAACAATGCTTTCAATTTCCAATTGAATATTGAACCTAATCTCACAACATTAATCACTAAAGTTGAATCCCCTTCAATCTCTACTTTGCTAATGCCTATTTATTTACATAAAAGAAGCCCAAGCTTAATAGCATTGAATTTTGCAATATTATTAGTATTCTCCTATAGATGACTAGACAACCATCCAATAGTTTCTCCATTCGTATTCCTAATAATAAAACGTGCTCATGATGGTCTTGGATTTCCATGAGAGGCCCCATCAAAATTGAGTTTATACCATCCTTCCTTCAGAGGTTTCCATTTAACCTATAATCTTTTAGAGAAGGATCCACCATATTTACTTCCAATATGGGGAGGGATTTTTGACCCTAGGCATGGAAATATTATTTTCCCATCCCATTCAATAAATTTCACATGAGATTATGTTTGAAATCATCCCATTATTTATGATCTCTACAATAGCTTCTTTGACCATGTTCTGGAAAGAAATAAGAGACATTTCTCTGTTTAAAAAAAAATGCCTATTTGTTTCCTTCCAAATTTCCCATATCAAAAAATAGGGATAGACTTCCCATAGATTGATTGGCCACATTTGAGATAGTGTTTTTATTTCATTTGGTTAAGCTAGCACCCAACCCAACTTAGCGCACATCCATCTCCAACATTCATATGAGAAAGGACATCCTAAAAAAATATGATCTATATTCTCTTCATGATTCTTGCATAATACATACCTCGATGGACCCTCATAGCTCATCCTTCTAAATTTATCTTGAGGAAGGACTCTCCTTTAGATAGTTGCCCATGTAAAGACCCCTAGTTTAGGCATGCACTATCTGCCCCAACATAATTGGTTAGGGATATTATATCTCTCTATTTCCTACAGATTAGCAATAATTTTATAGCCATCCTTAGAATCATACTGTTTGTGTTTATAACCTACCTAGATTAATTTCTCCCCCCCCATGTCTAAAAGAAATATCCCCCTTCTTAATAAATTCTATTAACAATGTGACTTCTATCATTCGTTAAGGAAGTTGATATAAATCTTTCTATTCCCATCTCAAAGCACAGTCAACATAATGGAATAATGCATAGTCTCTCACTTTGTCTTCCCAATGTTGCTTAAGAAAAAAATTAACATTTTTTACTATGATCTATTTATTCTTGGATGACCTCCCCAAGAATCCTCCCAAAATAAGCTTGACTCTACATTATAAATATCCCTTGAGAAAGAAAATCTTCTATTACTCACTTACATTTTAACAAAAAATTCCAAACCTTAGATTCTTTAGGAGGATTTTTCAACTTAACCTTTTTTGTAGGATCTGAATGATTCAAATATTTAGATTGTAAAATTCTAACCCATTTCAAATTTAGCTCCTTTATCATCCTCCATGCCATTTTAGCCCCAAGAGCTATATTCGACTAATTCTGATCTCTCAACCCCACTCTATACTCCTTTAGCTTGCAATTTTTTTCCCAAAGAAATAAGAGAAACCTTATTTTTATCCACCATTCCTTGCCAAAGAACTTGCTCATTTGATAAATTAATGATGTATTAACACTACCTTTCAAAGAGAGATACGATAGAAGATAAACTAGAAGAGAAAAATTCACTGATTTCTACATCACTAACCTACCTACCCATAGGAGCCATTTTTCCTTTCATGAATTTAACCTTTTATCAATCTTTTCCTTTAGAGCATCCCATATTTTTTTATTCCTTACTCCCTTATCAATAAGAAAACCTAGATATGACACTGAGGCAGTTTACCTTTTTTGAATTTTAAAACCTCCAAGATATCCATCTCCTTTTCCTAAGGGGTCATAAAGAAGAAAACCTTTGATTTATCCATCTTAATTTCCTATCCTAAATTCTCTTTATAATAAATTGATATCTTCAAAAATTTCTTGTATTTCATTGTTTTAGCTATTCCTGAAAGTAGAGTGTCATCCGTGAATTGCTGATGAGTAGCCACAATTTTCCTAGCAATTATAATTCCTTTTATTAGACCCAAGGAATGTTCATTCTGAATGGCTCTCCCCAAAGCCCCTACCAACAAGATACACAAAAAGGGAGATATGGGATCTCCTTGTCTTAAACCTCTAGAGACCCAAAATAATCCATTCAGGGAACCATTAACCAAAACAGAGAACTTAGGGGTTGAAATACATTCAAAAGTCCAATTTATCTACTACTTATTAAAACCAAAGGCACGTAGAATTTTAGTCAGGAATCTCCAATCTACCTTATCATATTCTTTCTTTATATATAAATTTATTAATATCCCAAAATCCCTAGTGTTCTAAAGAGTATTATTTGCCTCCTAACTATAATAACTGTATCTAAGATTGATCTACCTAGAACAAACCATGTCTATTCTTAGGAGATGATATTTGGAAGCAAATGTTTAAGCCTATTGGTTGTTATTTTGGTCATGACTTTATACAATGTATTGTAAAGCAAAATTGGCCTAAATTCATCCAATTTTAAGGCTTTGTCCTTTTTAAGGAATGAGGAATATAAAGGAATTATTGAATTCTTTGACCAACTTTCCTAAATTTCTTACTACTTCTAGAGCCTCTATCATATCTTTTCCTAGTATATTCAAGAGCATTTAAGAAAACCCTATAGGGAAACCATCTAGTCCAAGAGCTTTATCAGGGTGTAATTGATTCAAAGAAATCACTACTTTTAAAAGGAAAATCTTATGATTTAAAAACCTATTCTTCTCCTTGGATATAATATTAGTAATAAATTGCAAGAAAGTCTCTTGATCAGATAACCTAGAACCCTCCCTATTATTAAGAAGATCTTCAAAAAAATTAACGATCAGACATCGAATAGCTATAGGGTCCTCAATCATTTATCATCCTTCCACCTCCAATCTAGATATTCTATTTATCCCTCTCTTTTGCCTTGTAATATTCTAAAAATATTTATTATTCCTATCTCCCACCTCTAGCCAATTCTCCCTTGATTTTTATTTCCAAAAAAAAGTCTGCCTTTGATAAGACATCTTCATACTCTATCAACAATTATTTCTCTCTAAGAAACTCAGTTCGAGACATTGCATTCTAGAAGTTTGGTGGGTCCATGTCATGCTACTACAAAATTACATCATCTCTCCATGTGTACTTGGTGGGCCCAAAGAAGAAGTTTATATTGATTTTTAGAGATCCTATTGTTGAACACACCCAGATTTTGAGAGGAGGTTGAATTAACATTATCTAAAACTTAACCACTCATTAATATTTTAACCATTAAATCAGATCTATAGAAGTAAAGAACAAAAGTAGGACATACACCAGAAATTAAAACTAAGATTTTTATGTGGAAAACCCATGGAGGGAAAAGCTACAGTGAGGTGTTAGAAATTGCATGCAAAAAATATCAAATATATGCAAATAGTTATTAAACAGAGGAATGTAAAACATAGAGATAATAGCAAAGGAGACGATTTTAACGTGGTTCACCGAAACGTAGGCTATGTCCACCAAATAGATAGTCTAATATTATTATCTAGTAAATGAAACAGATTACAACCAACAGTCCCTTGTAACTTAATACCGCTGGCAAATTCTACAAAATTCTCTACTTAAAACCCCAACTCGTTGCCATTTTATAAAGACATGTCAGTTACAAAATTAGGGTTAGAATATGTCAAGTAATAGAAAAATAATCAGAGAATAAATACCATCCATATGACACCAATATTTATATGTGGAAAGTCCGGTAAAGTGAAAAACCATGGTGGGAAGCCTACCCACAGTCAAATAATAATTCTGCAGTAAGTATGTGAATTGCAATTGAGGGGCATGGACTTGCAGGAAGGACAACAGCCTAGAGCGCACTGCTCATTACAAATTGAGTCTCACTGACTACATAGAATTTCATACTACAATCCGGAGAAGTGTTGAACTGCAAAAGATAGCATCTTCTATGCCTGAGTACAATTCTAGTAAAGCTCATTACCAGAGGACAAAATCCTCTTACATAAACCCAATTCGATCTCCAATGATCGACCAAATCTTCTTCCTGAATGACATTACATTATTCTCACATTACATCCATATTCCATTCCCATAACCATGATGATCTACAATGAGATCTTACATCATATATATACAAACCCTCGACCATAAACAATCAGGTTAGCCACCAGACAATATACCAATTACATAATTACAAAACATGTCGGCCTTAGACCAAACAAATAATATTCAACACATTAGACATCCCAAAAATGTATCAAGAAGTCCAATCCACACACTTCATTAAACTGGTCGATAACCTAGATCAACCGGGACCCAATATAGGTCCATACGCTAAAGCAATGATCTCCATCTGCCAAGTCTCGAACATGATCACCAAAAACATCCTGAAACTCCACTAGAAGTTGTGCCAATACCACTTATGCATATTATCAAATACCTTCATCAAAAGCTCTGCCGATGAAACCCTCATTAGAACCGCAGGCTAGGCTTCCAAGCAAACAGGATAGCATCAGATCACCAAACCAAAACCAACTGATTGAATATAAACATGAGTATCATGAATAAGCCAATTTTATTACCAAACCATACCGGATCCTACTGGATCATGCCAGATCCAAACCAACCAGAAACTACTCACCCTACCGGGACAAGAAGGGTGTCGGTAAAGAATCCAAATAGCTAGTATTGACATCAATGACAAAACATCAATGCAACACATAATCAATTCCTCCAAATTGCCAACAATCTCCCCCTTTGGCATTGATGGCAACACTAGATGTGAAAAACATATAAGTACCAAGAAATGCCAAACAAGTCTCCCCCATTGGAAGACATCCAACAATCTCCCATTCAAAGATATAGCAATAAATTTCTGAAAGAAATACCAAACTCCCCCTGTGAAAAATGTCTTTGTAAAACTTTGAATTATACATATATCTCTCCCCTTGATGTATACAAATCCTTAAGTTTTTCCTTTTCACATCAACATCTCTCCCCCTTTTCAATGGTAGAAATATGATAAAAAAATATCAAAGCAAAAATATAAACCACTGAATCACAAATTTGACTAGTCTCCTTGAGTAGTATCATCCCCACATCAGTGCCAGAATGAAAAATATCCGTCTTAATGCATACCAGACTAATGCTAAGCCGCATCAATCAAGTCTCTATCGGAGGGGCAGAAACTCCCAATCTATCTCTCAGGTACTCAAATGATTCTTTAGGCAAAGGTTTAGTGAAGATATTTGCAATCGTCTCTTTAGTGTTCACATAAACCAATCTAACTTTATTAGCTTCCACCTTTTCCTTGAAAAAGTTATACTTGATAGATATGTGCTTTGTCTTGGAATGAAATACTAGATTCTTTGATATGTCAATAGTAGCAGAGTTATAACAATAAATAACTACTAGTCCATTACGATCAACGTTTATATCCTTCAACATTTTCTTCATCCATAAAACTTGTGTGCAGTTAGTAGCAACAACAACATACTCAACTTTAGCAGTAGATAAAGAAGTACATGATTGCTTCTTGCTAATCCATGAAACCAAGTTTTTTCCAAGAAAGAAATCTCCACAAGAAGTACTTTTCCAGTCATCAACATCTCTAGCCCAATCAACATCTATATATGCACATAAAGTAAATTCATCATCCTTAGGTACCATAAACCATATTCTGATGTACCTTGTAAGTAAATAAAAATCCTTTTCACCACACTCTCATGATTTTTTGTAGGATCACTCTGAAATCTTGATACAATACAAACAACATTCATTATGTCAGGGCCAGTCTGAGTCAAATAAAGAAGACCTCCAATCATATATTTTTATCTTGTAGGATTTACCGGTGCAAAAACATCTTTTCTTGTCAATTTCTCACTTGTAACCATAGGAGTACTTACCAGTTTGGAATCTCCCATACCAAATTTCTTTCAACAATTCCCTAGCATACTTAGTCTAACAGATCAAAATACCTTTGTCAATCTGAGTAATCTGCAAACCTAAGAAAAAATTTCATTTCCCCAATCATAGACATTTCAAATTCTTTCTCCATATTCTTAGAAAATTCCATGCATAACTTATCTTCACCTCCAGAAATAATGTCATCAACAAATACTTCAATAATCAGTTATTTCATCATCAGTGATTTTATAATATAAATTACTATCAGCATTACTCTTAGTAAAACCAATCTTCAAAAGATATTTATCCAACCTTGCATACCAAGCTCTAGGTGCTTGTTTCAATCCATATAAAACTTTCCTTAACCTGCAAACCATATTTGTATCATCTGATATTGAAAAACCATCAGGCTGCTCAATATAAACTTCAACATCAAGATCCCCATTCAAAAATGCACATTTAACATCTATCTGATAAACCTTGTAGTTCTTATGAGAAGCATAGGCAAGAAATAATCTTACAGCTTCAATCCTAGCTAATGGTGCAAAAGTCTCTCCATAATCAATTCCTTCCTTCTAAGAATAACCTTTACAAACCAATCTAGACTTATTCCTTATAACTTGACCATCCTAATTTAATTTATTCCTAAAAACCCATTTAGTTCCAATAACATTCTTATTTTTAGACTGGGGAACCAAAGTCCATGCGTTATTTTTCTCAATCTCATCTAATTCTTCTTCCATAGCTTTCAACCAATATTCATCTTTACATGCCTCAATTACTAATACCAGTTCAACTTGTGAAATTAAACATACCTCATTAGTTTCCAGTCTTCTTCTTGTCATCACTCCATTGATCTTATCCCCAATGATCTGATCTTCTGAATGATTCAATCTCACATACCTAGGAGTCTTTTGACTCTCTATTCCTCTTCCCAGTTTTTTAGTTACTGTAGAATTTTTTGATACTGTTGGAGTAACTGGTTCAACACTTTGTTCTAGTAAAGGTGCTACTGATTCAGATATAATCATTTCCATTGTTGTTTCCTTCTCATAAACTCTGATTTGACCTCTATTAAGCTCATCCACTTTGACATTAACACTCTCCACTATTCTCTACAATCTCTTGTTATAACATCTATATGCTTTGCTTTCATTAGAATAACCAAGAAATATGCCTTCATCACATCTAGTATCAAATTTTCCAATGATATCATCTCTCGTGATATAACATTTACTACCAGAGATTTTGAAATACTTAACTATACAAGTGTATTGCCAAACCATAATTCATAAGGTGTCTTACCGGTTTCTCCTTTGATATGTATTGTATTGAATGTATAAACCATTGTGCTCACTGCTTCTCTCTAGTAGATATGAGGTAGACTAGCTTCCATCATCATTGTTCTAGCAACATCCAAGATAGTTTTGTTCTTCCTTTCAATAACTCCATTCTGCTGAGGTGTCCGGGGAGCAAAAAATTGTCTTGTTATACCATGCTTCTCACAAAAGTTATTAAACTCATAGGATGTGAATTTTCCACCATGATCTAACCTCAAAAATTTAATCTTTAATCATGTCTTAGTTTCCACTTTAGCCTTAAAGATTTTAAACTTTTCAAATGCTTCATATTTTTCTTATAGAAAAGTAACCCACATCATTCTAGAATAATCATAAATGATTAGCATGGAATATCTATCACCTTGAAAAATTTTAACTCTAGCAAGGCCACACAAATCAATATGAATAAGATCAAGAACATAATTTGGTTTATCTTGTATACTCCTAAAAAAGGTTTTGACCTATTTACCCATTTCACATTCTTTACATACTGGATTATAGGGCTTCACAATCTTAGGTATATCTCTAACTGCATTAGTTGAACTGATGTTCACAATAAAATCAAAATTCACATGACACAACCTTTTATGCCATAGCCAACTCGCATCAATCTGCGTAGTCAAACTTGTCTTCTCGTTGGAATTCAAATGAAATATATTACCCTTTGTCTGTGTACCAATTGCAATCTCCAAACCAGATTTGGTAATGATTTTGCATTTTCCATCCTTGAACTGTAGTTGAAATCCCTTATCAACCAACTGTCCTACACTCAAAAGATTATGCCTTAATCCTTCAACATAATAAACTTTATTATTATTGTTCTTACCATCCAATGATATAGTTCATTTTCCTTTGATCATACATCCTTTTTCATCTCCATATCTACCCAGACTGCCATCAAATTCTTGCAAAGATAGAAACTTACCTTTATCTCTAGTCATATGATTTGAACAACCACTATCAATTACCCATTCATCCTTGTCTTCAATTTTAGCTGCAAGTGCCTTCTCTTCAGGTACATTCTCTTCTAGTGTCGAAACATCTTCCTTGATAGCTAGGAACACCCATTCCTTTCCATTGCCAGAACCACTAGTAGAGTCTTCTTTTGGTTCATCATCAGAATTAGTAATGCCTTCCTCATCCGCTATGTAGAATGATTTGTCTTTCCTATACTTATACTTGCTCTAATATCCATGGTTAGGATTAAAAGATCTTTTAACTCTTTCTTCAAATCTTGAATTCCTTCGAAGACATCTAGATGCAAAATGACCAATCTTATTACATGCAAAATATTTAAAAGGTTCTTTTCCTTCAGACTTGCTTCCTACCGGTCCTTTAGGTACTCTTCTAGCAAATAGTGCTTCAAGTTGTTCAAATTCTTTATCTTCGCTCTTCATATCATCCAATTCCTTTGCATACAAAGCTTTCCAATCTTTCTTACCGATTGATGATGCAAATGCATGAAAAGTCGGTTCAGACTTCATAGCTCTAGAGGGTCCAAATTCTTCAAGCTCAAAAGAAGATAATTACCCAATGAAGGTATCTCTATTGATAGATGTATTAGCCATTATTCTCAACTCATTGATACCAGTAGCCTTCATCTTGTAAACCGGTGGTAGGGCTCTCAAAATTTTAGAAACAATTTCATCTTCACTCAGAGTTCCACCAGAACGTTGAATTCCCATAACAATCTCATTTACTCTTTCCATGAATGCAGTAATCCTTTCATCTTCTTCCATCTTCAAGTTTTCATATCACCCGGTAACCATGAAGTTTAGAAATCTTCACTATAAGGTCACCTTCATTAAGAGTCTCTAACTTATCCCATATAGAATTTTCAGATGATTCCTCAGTTAACTCCATTATTTAATGATCAGAAAGTGCAAACAAGAGGGCTTCTCTTTCTCTACAATCATTCTCAAGCTCCTTATCCAGGTTTTCCAGAGGAGGATCTCCAGATGTCGGATTATGAGGTGTGACACCATTTTGTGTGATCTCCCAAATCTCCTTGCCAAGACATCTTAGATGAGTCTCCATCTGAATCTTCCATACTATGTAATTTGTTCCATCAGGCCTAGGAATATCTCTTTAAAAGATAGAACAAGATGAACTGGATGAACTTTAATTATTATTCGAGTGGTTAAGCTTTCTATAGAGAGGACCAGAGCTCTGATACTAATTGTTAGACAGTTCAAATAACTGGAAGACAACTGAGAGGGGGGGGTGAATCAATTGTCACAGATTACCAGAACTTTAAGCAATTAAAACTTCAATACCAAAACCTAAAACATTAATACCAGAATGCTTAAACCAAATACCCAAATAGCAGTTAAACTAATTAAGTAGCAACAATAATCTGAGAATGAATACCATCCATATGACACCAAGATTTATATGTAGAAAACCCGGTAAAGTGAAAAACCATTGTGGGAAGCCTACCCACAATTAGATAATACTTTTGCAGTAAGTATGTGAATTACAATTGGGGGGCCTGCACTTGCAGGAAGGCTAATAGCCTAGAGCACACTGCTCATCACAAAAGTAGTCTCACTGACTACATAGAAATCCAGACTACAATCCAGAGAAGTGTTGAACTGCAAAAGATAGCATCTTTTATGCCTGAGTAAAGTTTTGGATAAGCTCAATACTGGAGGACTAAATCCTCTTACATAAACCCAATTCGATCTCCAATGATCCACCAAATCCTCTACCTGAATGATATTGGATTATTTGCACATTACATATCCATATCCCATTCCCATAACCATGATGATCTATAATGAGATCTTACATCATATATATACAAACCCTCGACCATAAATAGTCAGGTCGTGCACCAGACAATAAACCAATTATAAAATTACAAAACATGTCGGCCTTAGACCAAACAAACAATATTCAGCACATAAGACATCCCAAAAACGTATCGAGAAGTCCAATCCACACGTTTCATTAAAGTCGTTGAAGGCCCCACTGCAACTAATACTACAATTCTATGGAAATTTTATATGTCAAAGTAAGTGAAAATTTTGTTTTGCATGATTTCTAATGATTGAATTGTTTTTCTATATAGTTTGGTCAATGTTATTGTGACTGTTTAATAGTTTTTACTATTAAAAATAATGATAATACTCATTTTTATGGTCATTTTATTGTATAAGTTTTTGTAATATATATATGCAAAATGATTCTATTTTGGACAAGCATTATTAACGATGGGAAAGAACAAGCAAGGAAAAAACAAATAACAAAAGGTTGAAAAAGAAAGACAAAGGCAACATATGAAGAAATTACGTGAACTAAGAACAATGGGACAATAAGGTCTGTCATCTACAACATGAGAATTCATATTGTAAACCTACCTACTTGGATGCACTCGTGCTTCTTGTTCATGCCCATGACGAATGGAATCAAATTTAGCCTATCTTGCAACCTTGGATTGCATGCATCTAACTGTTTTTACACCAATTGAAAAAATGCTACCATGTAAAAATGGCTCCGAGTCTTCAAAACCTGAGATAGATCATTGTATATGAGCCTCACATGACCCTATAGGTTCAAATAAATCAATCGTATGCATGTTGGATTGCAAGAAATAGTCTGTCAAGGTTTGACAATATTTTGGACTTAGAGCACTTGAGAGATCACGTTGGTAGGGTATCGCTCTGGATGTTCTAGCGAGCTCGGAGGTAGAACAAGAGCCTAACTATTGTAAACCTTCCCACTTGAATGTGCTCATGCTACTCATTTGTGCCCACGACGAATGGAATCAAATTTAGCCTATCTTGCAACCTTGCATTGGATGCATCTAACGGTTTTTGCACGAACTGAAAAAATGATACCATTTGAAAATGGCTTCAAGTCTTAAAAAACTGAGATAGTTCATTGTAGATGGGCCTCACATGACCCTATAGGTTCAAATAAATAAATAGTATGCATGTTGGAATGCAAGAAATGGTCTATCAAAGTTTGACAATTGTTTGGACTTAGGGCACTTGAGAGATCGCATCTGTAGGGTATGGCTTTGGACGTTCCCACAAGCTAGGAGGCACAATAGGAGAATTCCTACCATAAAAATTCCCATGCGGATGTTCTCATGTTGCTCGTTCATGCCCACAATGAATGGAATTAGATTTACCCTATCTTGCAACATGCATCTAATGGTTTTCGCACAGTTTTTAAAGAAATTACAATATCTCATAAATAATTGGGTGAAAATTGATGAAACCAACTGCAAATGAAACTAGCTTCACATATCTAACATTTCCAACAAGTCTCGGGTCTTTATTTGATCCACACAATCTACACAATTTGAAAGAGCAATAATATTGCAAGAAAACACATAGAAATAGTCTCCAAATTGATTCCTACTTTATTCAAAACTTCAATACAAATTTTTCAACCCTTGGGCCATGTTGAAGATTCCTATTTATGACCACACAAGTGGTTTTCATCATCCAACCCCAAACTTTGACAACTTTGACAACAATTGAGCAACTTTGAGAACAATTGAGCAACTTTTACATCTTTTATCCAAGTGACCCCAAACTTTCACAAATGACTCTGACTGATCATTAATGGTCGCAAATGACCTTATTTAGATGAAACAACATAAAACAAGACAAAAAACCAAATTTGACCATTGCGAGCATGAGGGTGCTCTCGCACCACTCACATTGAAAGATATAAAGGAAAGGAATAAAAAGCATCCAATGATCATTACCATGGATCAAATGTGATCATTACCATTGAATTTCATTATGATTGAGGCAAGGATTTTTGTAGGGTTACTATAATATTTTAGAAAGCTTATCAAATTATATTCCACAATTGCAATGCTTTATATCATAGCATTAAAAATCATTTTGGGAAAAAAAAAGAAAACCAAAAGTACAAGATTTTTTGAAAAAATCAGCATAGAGATATATAGAGTAAATAAAATAGAGTTTAACCCATGATTGTACAAAATATACTTTTGTTGTTAGGAATTTATCAAATTTATCAGACAAAGATCCATCTATTGTTAGGAATTTAGTAAAAGTGGAAGCTATTTTGAAGTGATCCAACACTTTCATTTTGATTGAGACATGGATTTTTCTAGGAGTAGTTCAATATTTGAGAAAGCTTATCAAATTATATTCCATAGTTACAATGCTTCATATTACCTGATGGTAATTGTTAAGTCTTTTATATGGGGTAGAATTCAACAATAGGCATTTTTTTAGCTGAAATAATTGATTAGCTAGCAACTCATTTTGGCAATACCTATCTTGCAACTACTATTTTAGGTAGAGACAAATTTTAGTGATTGTGTGTTGGAGGCTCTTTTATTACAATTTTTTAAGCTTGTTTGTTGTCATTCAAACTTATTTCATTGAGAGCTTTGGATATCTTTCTCTCATAATGAATTGTATGCCTTTGTTTGAGAAATAATTAAGTATATCAATTATAAATCAATATTTATATATATCAAAATGCACAATAATGAACAAAATGAACAAATTATATATGTACCAAATATCAATATCAATATCAATATCAATATCAACAAAATGCACAATAATGAACAGAAAGAATATTTATTGGCTCAAATATCAACATTTATATATATCAAAATGCACAATAATTGTGTATGTATACAAAAATGGCATATATGCCAAGTCAATAAAAGTATTACAAAAATGTGCCATATGCAATGTCCAAATAGATATACAATAAAAATGTAGAATATATCTAAATCTTTTGGTCCTTTGATGATAACAAATAACACTATATGATCCTATAATTGTGGTGGATCATCAAAATCGAGCCTCTTTGATGTAGTTTATGGCTCTGTAGGTGGCTGCACAACCACAATTCAAAAGCCAAGTTAGAATCCTTTTGTAGAAAATAGTTCACAATTATTAACATAACTATACATTCAACTATAATTTATTTTCAATTGAATTATAGATTATGTCATCTATTGATCTAGGATCTGCTATCTTTTCTCTCATTGCCTTATCAGACTTAGGAGTCTTCCTAAAATGGAACTTGAGAGGATCCACGTTATGGCCAAACCACAAAGGGGCCTATTGTAGGTTATATACAATTAATAGAAGGTAATAACATATATAGATAAAAAACAATTAAAATGTACAATATATAGAAAATTCAACTATAATTTCTTTGCAATTGAATTATAGATTACCTCATCTATTGATCTGGGATCTACTGTCTTTCTCTCCTTTCCTTTCCAGACTTAGGAGTCCTCTTAAGATGGAACTTTAGAGGATCCACATTATGGCCAAACCGCGAAGGGGCCTATTGTATGTTAAATATAATTAATACAAGGTAATAACATATATAGATCAAAAACACTAAAAATCTACAATATATAGAGCAAAAGTGTACCGGAGCTTGAGATGCTTCTCCTATTGACTTAGGAGGGCTCACCATTGATGAAGTAGCTATGACTTTTTCCTATATGAAAAATGATAAGATTATAATTTATCTAAAGTTCACATGTACATGTGATATCAACATCAAATCAAGAAAATAAAGTAGATATACATACCTCTGGCATATTACGTGCATTCATCAATTCAACAAATCCCAATTGCCGCTATATATAAAAGAGACAAAAAAGACTAATGAATCTACATGTTTCAATTAAGACAATTTTAATCTTTTTAAACAGTTGTGTCAATTAAAAATATGTTCAATTACCTTTTGACTTTTAGGCATCCTCTAGGATTTATTTTGCCCAAGAGATGTCCTAGACATGCGTGCGGTTACCCTAAAAAAAAATTAACACAAGAGATATCAGTAGATAATATTAAATATAATTTAAAAAATCTAAAATTAAATGACTTGCATATTCAATCAAAATAATACATAAATAGGAGGTGTGCAAAATTTGACACTACATAGATTTCTAGGCCAAAATGAATGGTCTAGAGAGTGACATTATCAATCTGGGATATTTGATCCCCTGACAATGCCTATAAAATGCAAAATAAATATACATTAATGAGAGTAAGTATATCTTATAATTTTATTTTTCAATTCAAGGTACTATTCTATTTTAACATGTTAAAAAATTTAAACCTCAAGCATCGAAGTTGTAGCTGCAATAACTATGGGAGGAATATGAGACGGTGTATTAACAATTGCATCTTGAAATACATATTGTTTGTATCAATTTAAACTAATCTATAATTGAAAATTTATTTACATTTACAAGTTTTAAGTGATTGATAAATTAAATGTTATCAATTCAAATCAACACACACGTGTCTGCGTCTGACCACCAAACACCATATCTATCAAATCACTAGTTAATGCCATATCCTTTGTAGTCTAGTCTGACATCTACCCCCCCAACATGTACACAAACGGGACATGGAACCATTAGCACTAACCTCAGCATCCATCCCATAGAATATACCTGAACGACTGGGACACACATGTTGAATGAGCTCACCAAGGATGGATGGTTCAGCTACTGCATCATCATCTGGGTCAAGAGGGTGTGATAACTATGTGTCATGTTGAATGATGACATCAATCAATGTAGTGGCCACATGAAGATTCTATAGATCCATCGACTATTTCCTAGCTAGTAGGATCATGACATGGACCACAGGTTTTGGTGCTAGGGGGATGTGACTTTCAGTGTTTAGTACCCTTCGTGCTCCAGGTCTATCTTGGGTAGAGCCTCTACCTCTACCTTGGAACTCTCTCATATCAAAATAGTTCAGTCACTCATTGAGGATAAACTCACAATATAGTTTCCTCAAAAATTGAATGGAACCTTAAAATTATCACAAAGTGGTTGGTCAAAGACCATCCACCACCTATTCCAAAAAGAATTTTTCATCTGCAAATGGTTACACTAGTGTATAGGAAACTTCTTTGAATTAAGTTGAATTAAGAGGTAAGGTCTTAGTGGTTTTGGGATCAGTAAAAAGAGCACATATTTGTTCTTTACTTTTGTTTTTTTTAACTTCATTATAGGACAACCCACTAGCATAAAAAGAATGACATCGATCCCTATAGTTTCCCCATTTTGTAACTTCTTTGGAAACTTCATTGGCACTGCTAGCGAATGATTCTATAGTTGTGGCAAGAGATGCATGATGCCTATGCTCGAATGCCTTTAGTCTATTCAGCAATTTAGTTATTTTGGCAGTGTTTTGCGTTAATTGGTTTATCAAATCCTTTTGTGTAGCTTGTGAATGATCTATTGAAGGAGCTAGAGGATTTGTATCTTGAGAGTCTGACTATGGGTTCTATTATCAGTTTTTCCCTAATTTATCAGGAGGTGTGTTTTGTTGGGGGCTAATATTTTTAGAATCTGAAATGCATTCATAACAAAAAATTAAAAAAAAGATCAAAAACAATGAATTTACATTCAAAATCCAAATATAATTTATCAAACGGATAAAATAGATGAAAAAAATCCAATCTCATACCTCATGTTCTCCCTTCCATTGTGGATGTGTTTTCTCTTGAAAATCCTATTTCATGTATCACTTGTTTTAAAACCCTCCAGAATGCTTTTGTGTGGCCACGAGTGAAAATGACCCAAGCAGCCGCAATAAAAAAAAAATTATTGATAGTAAAATGCATATGGGGTTTGTAAAACTAAAATGTGTATGAGTTTGGTTTACCATAAACCTTGTACGCGGGTTTTCTTTGTTTAGGCTCGGTAAAACGAGCCTAAACACGTACAGGGTTTTTTAAATTTGAAATAGCCCATGCATGTTAATAATGATGGCATCATTTTTAGACTTTGAAAGCTTTTCTTTAAACCATTTCCAACTCTTAATAATGATGCCATTCATTTAGCTTTTCCAAAAAATGCAGCAATCTCAAAAACTCTTTGTATTCAAATCTTCAAAACATCATATAATATATAGTTGCCTTGCTAGACAATGATTTCTTTTGGCTCAAAATATTTGTTATTGCTTTTGAGCATCCAAATTTTGCACGACTTCTATAAGTCTTGACATATGAACATTTGTGCAACCTTTTGAACATATCTGTAATCTTTTCCCAACTAGATCCATAGGTCCATCCACAATCCATTTTTATACAATTTGTCATAGATTCATTCTTCCATTCTTTCTTCGAACACATTTTTACTGAATAATTTCTTAGACCACAATTTTTACATGGATGCAAATCCCAACACATCTCTTTTGTGTGTCCTCCTCTATTACAATGAGAACATTGAATATATTGCATTCTTTGAACTGATTTAATATATATCCTTTTGAACATCATTTTCACTTTTGACATATCCAAGGCCTTCATATTTTGACCTCATTATAGGCTTAATAGGCTCTCTAATTCCTTGTTCACATTTTCCGAAAACTTTACCTTCATATCCCATTTTATACATGATCTTCAAACTAATATTATTTTTAAAACAACCTTTGTTATCAACACACAATCTACAAACTTTGCATTTTCAAACATATTCTGACCTTCAGCCTCATTTTTTATCAACAACAACTTCACACAAATCTTTTGTCCCACATGAGACTTCACAAATAGATGGCTTTAGCTTTAAACATTCATTCTCCTTTCTCAACCACTCTAGCTTTTCTTTTAGATTTTTATTTTCCTTTTTAATCCCATCAAACAACTTTAACCTTGTTTCTAACTCTTCATTTTTCTCTTTTACTTTGTTCAATGTTTTTTCAAGCTCACAATTCTCATCTAAAAGTTTTTTCAAGCTCACAATTCTCATCTAAAAGTTTACATTTTTCAGCTTGTTTCTCTTTTATGATTGCAATCATCTTTGTTTTGGATTTCTTCATTTCCATTAATTTATTTTCCTTTTTAACTTCATCAAAAAATTTCAGTTTTCATTCCAATTCTTCATTTATATTTTTAACTTTCTCTAATTATTTTTCAATTTCATCAATTTTACATAGATATTCATATCTTTATCTTGCAAACTCCTTCAAACTTGATATCAATTTAGAATTACAATCTTTAACATTCATAACTTCTTCTAAATTATCCTTTTCCTTCTTTACCTTTTTTCCATCTTTACCCATTGAAATAAAAATTTAAACTTACCCTACTTACACACTTATTGTGTTTCTACTTCTTCAACAATGACCTCCTTGGCTGACTATTTCTTTACAATGTCAAACTGACGACTGCAACTTCCCTCTAATGTCTATAGCCTTTGCACAACTTCCTCTCTTATTTCCACTCCTTAATATTTCTATACAACATTCTGCTTGATAATCTTGCAACTTGCTTGAAATTTTTAATAGTGAACATTGGCATTAACTTGACATTTTAGAAACTTTCTTCTATAATAGTTGGCTGTGGTCAATCTACACGGATCTAAGATCTTCCTTGTAGCGTGCGTTCTCTTTGAAAACTTTTATGTCTTCAGACTGCAACACTCCCTCAAATACCTCTTCTTTTCTTCTGCACATTAGTAATCTTCTTTGAGAACTATGGCTTATATCCTCAAAGATTTTGAAATTCACTATCTCAATCTTCTCTAACACTCTGCTTTCATCTGAAACTTTCTATGGCTTCAAATATTACCATTTCCTTAGACTCTTTCACCCTCTCAACAAATCATCATCCACAAAATCCCAAATGGCCAGAAATATCATCAGACATGTATGCATACATGAGTTCCAGATCTATAAATACAACAATCTATGTCTGCTCAATGACTCCAAACAAATGGACAAATCTTTCCACCTTTTATCTTCACTACAACTACATCTTCATGTGAAGGCAATTCTTCTTTGACTTCTTCTACCCACAAATTTGACTTTCTTAAAATAGTCTTCTGCAACAACCATTTAAATCTCCTTTCAACAATGGTAATGTTGAACCTTTATATTTTCCTCCTTGCAGCAAATTCCTCCTTGCAAACAGGCAATGGAAGTCTCATAAACAGATAACGGGCAACAACTTCTTTAAAAATGTTAGAAATGTTAGGGATCTACATATGACTATGATCTACACAAAAATCTCATTCCTTTTGATTTCAACCAACTTACAGAATTAGCAAAATAGAATTAAGTCTGTAAAATTTTGATGAATGGCATTTTTCTTTTTTTCCTTAGCTTTGTCTGAAACCCATCAAATTTTTAGACAATATTACAAACAAAATTCTTCACAGTGATCACCTACTCCCAGTGAGCATGACCGGCATGGATCTAATACCATATGTTAGAAATAGGGGACTGAAGAACAAAGTTAAAACATAACAAAGAAAAACAACTTTTAATGGAAGACAAACTTTCATTCATCAGATTCATAAATTACTTTGACAATTTGAACTTCATCTTCTCTTTTTGATACCATTACATTTTGTTGTTCTTACATTCCTTTATAGCTCCATACATTGACTGCTAGATATAGACTCAAATTATAAAACTTTGTAGCTGAGATCATTCATACAAAAAAATCCCATGCGATATATATCAAACTATAACATCTGCTAAGGAAATGAACAAATACAAAATATTATATTTAAAATCACCCACAAAATGTGAGAAGCATGCTGATGTGATGTTGTACAGGTTGGAGTAATTTAGTTGAATCCAACAAGGACCACTGCCTTCAATGCTTGATAAGATATGATTTCTAATTTGACAAGAGGATGGGCTAGAGGAGTGGATGAAAGTCCATTTGTATCAATAAAAAATCTGTCCAAAATCTTATTTGGTTGCTTGTCTTTAATTCAGATAAATATGTTTGCAGACTTGATGATACAAAGTTGATTGCATTGTTGGGGTAGTTGGGATTACTATCTCCAACATCAAAGATTAGAAGTGATATAAAGGACTAAGTAGATGTTCTCCTACAATGGATCGGGCTTTCAAATTTGAATATTTGAAGATCTCAAAATTTAAGACTTCCCCAAAGGATTGTAAGATTTCATTGGTTTTTGCTAGGGAAATTTTGGAGCAAAAGATAGTATTAATCTCTTGATAGATCATATATCCTGATCGGACCTAGGGGCATAGTAGCCTTTGCAAGTGGTCGAAAGATAATCATTTAAGGAGGGAACTCAAAATAGTAGGATTTAATTTTAAAAAATAATCAATAATAAAATAGATTGCTTACATGGAGCTATCTTCAAAATCTTTAATTAAATTTTGCATAAAAAAAAGAGACGGGTCATTTAATATTTAAAGAATCTAGCTGCTCGGTTAAATCATGAGTTAAGGACAATCTCCCTTGTTATTCACATCTAGTAAGCTATTTCAAAAATTTGAAGAGTAGGATTTAATTTTAAAAAATAATCAATAATAAAATAGATTGCTTACATGGAGCTATCTTCAAAATCTTTAATTAAATTTTGCATAAGAAAAAGAGACCGGTCATTTAATATTTAAAGAATCTAGCTGCTCGGTTAAATCATGAGTTAAGGACAATCTCCCTTGTTATTCACATCTAGTAAGCTATTTCAAAAATTTGAAGAGTTGCATATGAAGAGGATTAATTGAGAATGGATAGATTATCAAAGTTTGCGCCCGCCCCCCCCTAAATCTTTTTTTTTGAATTTGTTGTTGTATCTATCTTGGCAAGGATTGTGTAAAGGGACATAGCTATTCTGGCTCTAAAATGAGGTTATAAAAATCGTGTTATTGACTTTTATAAAAAATCACAGTCGTTACATGCATGATCAATGATGTGTAATGTTCGTCTTATTGAATTTCCATGATACAACAATGTCATTTTGGAGCCAGAATAGCTAGGAGTGGAGGAGTAAAGTAGGGTCTCTTTTCACTAAATATTGTTTCTTTAGCAGAAGTTAACAACATTGATCATTGATTTCCAAAATTGGAATCCACTAAGAGGATTTTGGGGTGATTTGATAGATCAACTTGACATGAGTATGGCAATACAAATGCTTTGTGAAATTAATGCAAGATAGATTTCCCTCACAAGTTTCATTCTATTTTATATTCCCTCTCAATTTCTTTTCCAAAAGCATTTGAAGCTTGAAAAAAAGGTTTCTAAAGGCTGTTAAGACAAGGTTTGGGTTAAGGAGAGGAGGGGATGGATTCTCCAATCCGTCTTATTGCCTCCAAAAGGCAGATAGCATTCAAGGGAGAGATAAAGGAGAAAACCCTCTAGGAAGTGCTCAATGTGTCCCATTTTGTGATCGTGAGGGCTATCAAGAGAATTCTTGGAGATGAATTTCTAAGAACAAACCACAAATACAAGGTGCATATGGGAATCTCGGTAGTCTTCTTGGCAATGCTCCTCTACATAGGTCTTTCAAAAGAAAATATTGAAAATCTTTGTAGAAATGTCTTCAAGGTAGGTTTATTAGGAGATTTAAGTAGGGTTATGAGAAATATTGATGAAAATCTCACCATTCCTCTCCCTAAGGACTATATGGTTATGATAATGGTTATGATAAGGAATGGGAAATCCCCTCCATTTTTTCCCACTCTATATTGAAGATGAGAATCCCTTTTGAGCCAAAAAATTTGGAATCAAGAATAATGTGAATTTCTTTTGGAATTTTTTTCATTTTTCCAAGGATAAGAATTTGATTAAAGAATACATGGAGGTTGATGGTGTTGCCTTGTTTTCTCCAAAATAAATAATTATTTCTTGGGTGGAAGAGATAGAAGAAATCATAGAGGAGCTTGATCTAGAGCCTCTAGAGGTGTCTGTTTGCTTCCCCTATGTCCCCCTTCTCTAGTTTTCTCTTGAAGAAGTCTTTGCAAGCGGACGGATCATCTTGGGAGAAAATTGAACTCATACTCCCTCTGTTTTGAGCCACGCCTCTGTTACCACTTCTTTTCAACCTCCACAACTCTAAGATAGGTTTTTGTTTTTGCCTTTTTATTAGGTTTTCTGGTCATTCGTATGGGACCTTTAAATTTTGTCTTACTTGTAGATATTGTTTCAAATAGTTTGCTTCTCCTTGGTTTATCTTTCCCTGGTTGGGAAATTCTATGCTTGTCAAATCTTGTTTTAGCAAGGCTTTTAGACTTTCATATGTTTGATCTTGCTTTATTTTAATATAATTCAGCTATAGCCCTTTAATGATAAAGAAAGAGAGTAAAGTCTATTAATAAAGTTCACATGTACGAATAGTCCCTAATTTTTTAATATTTTCAAACTATATTAATTGGCCCATTTGTGCACCTTTATTTGTGCTCATAGTGCATAATTACTAGGGCATTTGTGTTAAGTATTGACAATTTTAAGTGCATGGTTATTGGAGCATCTTTAAGAAAGCATCAAGCTACACTTTGAAATGTGTACTTTTTGGACCTTGTGCGCATAACAGATCTCACAACATGTATCATTATGACCTAGAGGCTAAAACAATAGTTATAAGTAATTAAGCTCCATGGGGAGACAACCGAAAACAAATTGTCAAAATTTCATGTACCACTTAGAATCTACAGGCATGCAAAGTTAGCTTTAATAGATAGGTACGCTTCCCCTACCACAACTATTATTTTTTCTCTGTGTTTCTATTTTTTAAATCAGGGGAAAAAATTAGATAATTTCATTTTAAATAAATCTTTAATTATGAGATTAGAAAAATTAAATTTTTTATTTAACTTTATTTTTTGTAATTTTGATAACCATTTCATATGATTATTACAGTATACAAATAATTGAAAAATAATTTTCAATATTTTCTTTAAAAATAATTTTTAAATTATTAATACAATTATTGTCATAGGCTCAAAACATGCCTAAACAAAGTTGAAGCTTGGTTTGAAGATAGCTAATAAATTGTAGAAGCTCACTTATAACAAAATAGAAATTTGAGTTTATCATCAAAGCTACTTGCATATAAAACCTAGTACTAGCATGTCACTCTTAATACATTTTTATCGTCTAACATGGAGCTAGGTGCCTCAAATATGTTGTTGTGAAACCAAATCCAATATAAACAATGGAATCTTGCATTTTTATGTTTTTAAATCTATTAAAATATAATACCAATAAAATACCATGGATAAAATCTAATACAGAAACAAATATATGATAAATATTTTTCTTTAAATGTAAGCATTCAAGGAGGATGTATGTAAATTGTAATAGGTGTTGTTTTTGAGTGTGTGTGACAATTGTGTCAACCAAAATGATTAAGAGCCATTAAATTTTACAACAAAATTATTTAGTGGGGGGCTTGTACAAGTTTGTTCTAGATTAATGTTAAGATAGGGGATGTGGAGAGAAAAGTGAAAAAATTAAAGGAAAACATAAATAAGGTTATTAATAGTAGTGATATGGATATTAATATCCTTTAAGATGAGATAAGGAAGTTGGATCAATTATGTTGTTATTGGGAAGGTGATAATTTAGAACAATAATTAATGGGTTAATTAATAATAAGCAAAGGAGGTGAATTATTCACATTATATATTTCATTGTCAAATATATTGGAGAGAAGATATTATATCAATTTGACAATTAAAAACATTCACTATTGGAAAGAGAAGAAATGAGGATAAGGAAGGTAGATACAAAGTAAGGGAAAGTGTATGCATATGAGTATAGTGGAGGAGAAAATATCTTTGGAGTCTAAGGGCTCAAATTTCCTATTTAGTTTACAACATACCACTAACCCCTCTTCTTGAAAGAGGTGATGTGTCATGGATTTTTTACTATTGCACAAGGATATTGATATTATTTTATTCATAATTGTGAACATATAACTTGTTTGGTAATAAGAGTTGAGAACCCTTATATTTTTTTTATTGATATCTCAAGAATTTTTTATATATTCTCAACTAAATGAGTTCACAAATGGAGGGCATCATCTTTGGTATGAATGCTTTGTGGACGACCTTATGTTTTGCATGATTGATTTGTATTAATGCAATAACGGTATGAACAGACATGACATTAACACCATAATAGATTTAAGCCTTGCTGGCCACATTAACACTACCATGACTGAACCATCGCATTATGGGATGAACTCCATTAAGAACCTTTATTTTATTAATAGAAATATTTTGGGGAAATTAATGATTAGAAGAAATAAAACACTAAATATACTAAGTAAATCCTAATTGTTTATTGGAATATTATATTAAGTGTACATTATATTCTAATTAAATAAATACTAAATAATTAATAGTTATTAATTCCCATTATTATATTGGTTTCATATAGGAAAATAAAGGTTTTAAAAAGAAAACTAGAATGTACTACAAATCATTTGATTGAATATAAATTTAAATTCTCCATTCTTCTATGCATTCATAGCATACACAATTTTATTTTTTCATACTCTTGATTTCATTGTTAAGGCTATGTTAATAGACATAAAACACTCCCTATGGTTGAATCCAACCAATAAAATTTGTCAAAGAACTTTATAAAAAAAATTAATTGGGATAATTAATAAATACTAAACCCATGGAAATATGATTGGTTATTCTATCTTTCTTCTCACATTGTACATTATTTTAAATATATTTACTTATAACAAAGAGTTATTGATTGGGGCCACTAAGGGGAACTTGCAGCCGGCTGGGTGTGGGGAAGTGATAAGAAATGAAGCTAGTTATTGTATTGCGTCAGTGGTGCTCTCCATGGGATCTCAAACCAACCACTTAGCCAAAGCCATGGTAGCTTACCAAGATATTACCCTAGCCAAAACTTTGGGTTATAAAAAATTTTGGCTCGAGGGAAATTCAAATAACATCATAAGATGTCTTAAGGATCTTCCCCCCCCATCTTGGACTATAAAAAATATTATATCTTCAACCAAGGAGATAATTAACTCCTTTGAGCAGTGTGTTATTTCACATAATTATAGAGAAACCAATGCCATGGCTAACTAGGGTGCCAACATGGTTGTTCGTGCCAATCAAATGATCTGCTAGAGAGGTGAGCTGGATATTCCTAATGATGCCCATGCCATCCTCATCTATGACAGAGTGCATGGAAAAGAGGGAGTGATAAGTGATGATAACAATGTACTTACCAATGAAAGTTTATATAATGAACCGGAAAGAGTGGCACTTCAAGGAAGAGCTGGCGTTTAATGCAGACAAGAGCTTGCATGCTTTTTGGGTGTCTGTTTCTTTTTCGAGGGTTTATATTCTTCTCATTTTGGCCCCTATTTTTTTCTGTTCTTCATTGTGAAGGGTGTAAGAAACTTTTCTATGGTTGCAATGGGAGGCAACATGAAGAGGATTGAACTACTTACCTATGATGAATGGAAGAAGAAACAAAAAATGTGGGCTATCCTGGAAGCTATGAAAATGACGAGATATATGGAGTGAATTGTTGGAAAAAAACCCCACTTTTACTAGGTTATTCAAGAATTAGGAGGGTAGAATCACCATAGGTGGGAGGAAGGTGGAAATTGATGAAGGAATGATTTATGAAGTTATTGGGATGCCAATGGAGGGTAGAAAATTCTACAGGGATAGAAAGCTCACAGAGGCAGCCATCAAGCAGTTCCCAAAGGAAGACTATGAGAAAGCCAAATTGGTGAAATCTAGCAAGACCTATTATTCGCCAAAGGTGATTAAAAAGGTATGGAGATGGGTTTTGTTTGTTGTGATTCAATATGTTACTCTCAATGATAGATACTCTCGAGTTTATGATTATGATTTTTTACTCTTGAATCACTTTCGATCCAAGGATATGGTGTCAATTCCTTTCTACCTGTATTGTTCCTTGAACACTAGTATAAAGGATTTTAGGGCTAACTTGGATAGCAATCCGCTCATGCATGAAGGGTTAATGTTGCTTTTATAAAATCATGTTAAGGCCACTTTTGTTCAGCATTCCATCATTGAGTTTTTGACCTCGGAAGAGGAGTGAGGAACACAAATGATAGTGATGATGAGGGGTCTGATATGGAGTTGCAAGGTGCTTTCTACATGGATACCCCTGCTAAGGGAACCGAAAAGGGGAAGGATAAAGATATGGCTTCTGGGTCTGGTAGATAGACTTCCAGAAAAGGGGTTAAGGGAAATAGGAAAAAGGTACAAGAGGAGTACATATGGTTTGAAGAAGATGACAAGGATGATAATGGTATGGAGACTAAAAGTTAAAATGCTACCCACCGCCTAAGAAGAAAACTAAGCGCAGTCCTGCTATTACTGAAATCATCCTGGAGAAGGAGGTTGGTACCTCAAAGGCCCCTTTCCCTCCTTTGGATCCTAATCGATAGACTTCTGGTGTTGAGAAAGGGAAATAATGTGGTGGAAGGTGAGAGTCTACCTTCTAATGACAGAGTCACAATTGTTGATGTGGAAATGTTGGAGAATAATGTTGATTTTTTGCAATTCAATAAAGATAGCAGTGATTCTCCCATAACTATCCTTCACACTGCAAAGAAAGGGGTGATGGTTCTTTATAAGGTTATAAAATGGGTCTACTCAGAGATTGAAATTTTGAAGTCTAAATAGGAGGACTCTACTAAGAAAGTGGACATTATGGAAGCTGTCGGGATGAGTAATCTCAACTGTTTGCTTGAATATCTTAAGGAACTAATGAAAGCCATTAGTGATGCAGAGGGTATCACACAGGATTATCATTCCAAATTCAAGGCTGTGGATGATAGGTTTAATGATCTGGAAAAGAAGGTTTACAGTCATGAGGAAACCCCAAAGAATATTGGAGAACAAAGTCACAAAATTTTGAAAGCTTCAGTTGTAAATTTTAGAGTGATGATCAGTAAATTGGAACAATTCCAGTTGGAAAAGAATACGATTGATATTCCTGGGGACAAGGACTTGAACCTTGAAGGTGTGGCTACTAGACCTAGTAAAAGAACTCCGGTGAATATGAGGAAGATGGCTTAGCAAGCTAAGGAATTGGATGATTTCAAGAGTGTTGCTGCCTCTATGGCTCAGTTGGAGAAAGAGGTTGTGGAGCTTCTTAAGAACATTTCTTAGTTGTGTTGGCTTGTACTTTTGGCTATCCTTTTGGTGTTGTTGTGTTATAATTTTGTTACTCTTGGGTCTCTTGATGGCTTTTCATTTTTCCCAGCTATTTCTGTTTGTTGTTATGTATTTTCCAGCTGGACCTATCATGTTTTATCTCTATTCTAATTTGTTGTAAAGGGTTTTGTGGCCCCTTCAAAACCTATTTTCACGTAATCAAAAACAAAGAATTATTGATCTACTTATATCTTCCCATTACTCCATCAAATCGATAAGTTCCCTTAATTTATTCCCTTAATCCATCCCCTACCCTACATTTAATTTGTCTCTTATTTCTTACTCTTAATCCATCAAATTTTGAATTTCATAAATACAAAATGGAAAATTTATCAAAACTTATTTTAGAGTATAAAATGAAATAGGGATCAAATTTATTAAGTGGTACAAACTAACCTCATATTGAAGATGAATATTCAAAATCCATGGGTGCATCTCACAAACTTTTGATTCCATACCAACATTTCATTGACATTTGGATTATTTGATATTTTATATAAATTCATTATAATTATCATGTTCTCCAACTAAACTTTAGATCTTTAAATATATGTTTTCACAAACATATGCATACATATATAGACATGTATGAATGCATATGTACCTACATATATAGACATATCTACTTTTTGTTTGGATTTTCTACAATATATGAGATTCACAAAATAGATTTAATAAAAAAAAGGAATAGAATAAGGATTGAGAATGGAGGAACCCTATGGTTTAAAGATAAAGCTTAACCAGTGCCTTTTTTCACTACATCTATGTGCACGATTACATGCATGTGTGATTGTTGACTCCCTGCCTATTCCATTATAGTAGTGGATTTTTCTTGAGAGTTGTTTGTGTCTTTATGCTCCTACTCCCTACCAATTCCTAGTGCCATTATTTAGTTTTTTTGTCTGTTTCTATCTATAATTATCTTAATCTCTTATCGAGTTTTCATTATGAGATCAAGAGGGGATCTAGGTGGTCCTTTAACTTTTTCCTCATAATATGTTATTCAATGGTGTAGTCATGGATGGAGGGTTAGGATGTGACTATCCAACTGTGTAGCATAGAGTTCAACATAGTCAAATGACAATATTACTATATTCACTATAAACAACATTTATTACATCATATGCCTTCATATATGGAATAATGATGCACTCACAAATTTTCCATGAGATATTATAAGCTATACAATGGGTGAATAAGCATAATCGAAATACTCTGGATTGGTGAACTAAATCAAATGATCAAACTTATTATCTAGCTACTTAAGTGTATTTTGAATGATTACAAAATGATATTATATATGTTTCTCTACCTCGAGGAAAGATTTTCATCAGCCTTAAATACATGATGATACTTTATAGAAGAATATAATGGGTTGTTGATCATTAGAAAGATGTCCCTAGGGCTCAAAATGCCATGATTGATGTTCCAATGAGATCTGCATTCCATGGGAAACCTCTACAATGAAAATGCCACAATTAACACAGAACGCTCTAGTGGGGAAAATGAATGGACTTTTGATAGTGATATGGTGCAACCATGAAAGGGAGGGCGCTCAAAGAGAATAGTCTAGACCGTGCAAATATATTTATAAAACAAAAACAACTCAATGTAATGGAGGTGATGTACAGAAACAAAATTATATCATGAAAATTAGTTACAAACTACCGATAACATGCGGTCTTACAAGATTCAACTCATAGGCCTGAGTACAAAACATGTGTGTTATGCAACATTCAGGATGAAGAAAGAATGCAAGCCAACTTAGGACCTCTTAACCTTTAGATTATTATTCTATGTCCTAATAATTTTATTATACATGCATTATTATATTAATTTATATGATCAAGAATGATCTGCATCGGTCCAAGATGGAACAAATATCGATGAAAAAGATAAAATGTGTAAAATAACAAGGTCAGCCTCCACCAAAAAGATCCCTTCGAAAAATCCATTGAGTGAAGTGCAAACCAACGAGAAGGTCGGCGACATGCCAAAGAACATTGGAAACAATGAACTAAAGTTTCGTAAGCTACTTAAGTGATCCTCAAGATCTGCCAATAGGTCCAAGCGGTTCTAGTGCTCTAAGCTAGAAAACTATCTTAGATTCTAGAAGCGATAACTTGCCGAAAAATGATCCAAATGTCCCATGAACATAGGATAAGGTAGATGAACATGTCCACAATCAAAATCCAACTCCCAAGATCCGATGAGAAAATGCAAATAAATCCATAAATAAATGTTGAAACAATAAATATGAAACAAACTGAAAAGAAAATGTTTTTGGTTGATGCAATATTGTCATGGAACCCATGATCATGTCCTCCCAAGGTCTCTCTGGAACTACCAAAGGCTTATACAATATAATATTCTGACTATTACCTTTTGAAAGTTGACAAATCCTATAGGTCTCCAAAAGTTTTTTGACATCCTTATGAATCTGAGTCCAAAAGTAATTCTTGCTAATCAAGGCTACTGTGTATTCAATACCAAAGTGTCCAACTAATCCTCCACTATGCTTCTCCTTTATCAGATTTTCTCTCATACAAATCCTAGTTATACACAACTGAACACCTCTAAAGAACATCTCATTTTGAATAAAATAATCCAACCACTTACTTCTATCGACCATAACCAGTTCCTTACAAGCTTTCAAAAATTATACAAAATATGGGTCATCCTCATACAAGTTCTTCAATTCTTCACAACCTAATACCTCCACTCTCATCTTTGTCAGCAAGTTCCTCCTTCTTAATGCATCAACAACTCTATTTGACTTTCTGATTTTATGCTTCAACTCAAAAGTATAACTATGCAAGAACTTCACCCATCTCATATGTCTCTAATTCAACTTACTCTGAATGTTAAAGTACTACAATGCTTGGTGGTCAGCATACAACACAAACTCCTTAGGAAACAAATAATGTCTCCAGTTATTCAAGGCTTGAATTATGGAATAAAACTCCTGATCATACACAAAATATCTCCTCCTTGCATCATTCAACTTCTCACTAAAATATGTTGTTGGTCTACATTCTTGACTTAACAGTGCTCCAATTGCATCCCCACTTGCATCATAGTCCACTTGAAATACTTAACTAAAATATGGTAAATCCAACGCATGTTGTTATGTTACCTTTTGCTTTAGCAACTCAAAAATCCTATTTTCTCTGGTTGTCCACTTGAAATCCTTCTTATGTCCTCTCATTGTTTATGTCATAGGGATACAAACTAAACTGAAATTTCTGATAAACTTTTGGTAGAAACTGGCCAATCCTTGAAATGATCTCACCTCTCCAATGCTTTCTATTGTAGGCCATTCAAAAATTTCTCTTACTTTCTCAGGATTCATATTCAATACATTCATAGATATCAAAAATCTCAAATAGACCAACTCTTCCTTTACGAAACTACACTTCTTAATGTTTATCAACTTTTCTTCTCTAGATTCTTTAATCTTAAAGATGGTTCCTCCTGGATTATTTCCAACATCTATGCTCCTAATGGGAGATCTGCTAGGAAAGCCCTTTGGTCTTTCATTTTCCATGCTAGATCACTCTTCCCTAATGAGAAATGGGTTCTTCTGGGTGATTTCAACAACCCACTCTCAAATTTGGAGAAATCTGGGGGTATTCCTATCTCTATTGATAGTAGACAAGACTTGGCTGACATGATGAATTCTTTGAACCTTTTGGACCTGGATCTTATTAGTGCTAAGTACACCTAGTCCAATAGACATAGTGGGGAGGATCTCATTAAGGTTAAGCTAGATAGAGGCCTTGTCTCTCCTGATTGGATTCAGAATGCTTCCTATAGACTCAATGCCTTGCCCCGTGTTGGATTAGACCACTTCCCTATTTTCCTTTTTGTGACTATGTTGTCGGGAAGAAAGGCGTACCCCTTCAAATTTGAGAAAATATGGTTGATGGCCCTAACATCCAAGATAAAATTATGGAGTGTTGGTATATTGATATCAAGAGTATGCCCATGTTTCATATATCCAAGAAGCTATCTAACGTCAAGTCCAATATTCAACGTTGGAACAAATCCTCTTTTGGAAATATCTTCAAAATTAAAGATAAGCTCAAATTGGATCTTGAGGAGGTTAAAAATAATACACAAGTCTTCATGTTTGATAAAGATGTCTCGAGCAAATGAATTGAGATTTTGACTAAATTGCATGATTTTATTTCCAAAGAGAAGGAATTCTAGAAACAGAGATCTAGAGCTTTATGGCCTAAAAGTGCTGAAAAAAATACTAAGTTCTTTCATATGACAACCCTTAAACATAGGGCTGCTAATAGAATAAATAAAATTCAGATTTGCCAGAGATGGGTTGTAATCATGAAGAGATTTGCCTGGAAGCCATCAGTTTTTTCATTAATCTCCTTTTGATGGATGATCCTCTTGACCCTCTAGCTCAAAATGAAATATTACTCGAGGTTCCCACCATTATCTCTTGGGATATGAACTTGGAGCTTACTAGAATCCCTTCTCCAGATGAAGTTCGCAATGAGGTCTTCTCTTTTGAAGGTACCAAAGTCCCTAGCCCTGATGGCTTCCCTCTGTTTTTCTTTCAAAAATTTTGGCAGATTATTTTCTCTAATGTGGTCATTGTGGCTCAAGAATTTTTTGGATCCCGCTCTCTTCTGAAGGAGATGAATGTCACCTTCCTTGTCGTCATCCCCAAGAAATTTGATGCCTGCTCTTTTTAGGTTTTTAGACCTATTAGTCTTTGTAATTCTTTATATAAAATTTTCACCAAAATCTTGGTGCTTAGACTAAAGAATTTCATCCCTTCTCTAATTTATAAGCATCAAAATGGGTTTGTTCCTAGGAGGAAGATCCTAGATTCCGTTATTGTGGTGCATGAGAACATCCTCTCCCTATCTATCAATAAAAAACCTGGCTTTTTTCTAAAATTGGACCTGTTGAAAGCTTTTGATAGAGTCAATTGGAATTTTCTTCTCCGAATCCTCAAGTCATTTGGATTCAAAGATAACTTCATCCATATTATTGAACAATTTGTGCCCACCCCCAAATTTTTAGTGTTGATTAATGGGTCTACCTCTGATTTCTTTTCCTCATCAAGGGGCATTAGTCAAGGAGATCCTCTATCTACTTTCCTTTTCATTCTGATGAGTGAATCTCTCAGTTAAATTATCTAGCAAGAAGTTAGAAAAGGAAATCTTATGGGATTACACTCCTCCTCTCAGGCATCCTCATGCTCTCACCAACAATTTGTAGATGATACTTTGTTGATGGGGGAAGTTAAAGAAGCTAAGAATTTGAAAAAGACTCTAGATACTTATGGACAAGGTACTAGGCAAAAAATTAGCCTGGCTAAAAGCTCTATTTTTTTCTTTAACACTCGTGAGCACAAAAAAAAAATGATTTCCTCAATTATTGGGTGTAAAGTTGGAACTCTACCCGACTCTTATTTAGGTCTTCCCCTCTTCCATGGTCCAGCCCCAGACTCCTTCTGGGTGAACCTTATTGATAAATTCCATAATAAGTTGGCTAGGTGGAAAGGTGCTTTGTTAAGCCAAGATCATAAGCTCCAGCTGTTGAAATCTTTGCTTTAGAGCCTCCCAGTTTGTGCTATGAGCTTATTCAAAATCCCAGCTAAAATTACTGATAAACTGGAAAGAATACAAAAAAAAAATTATGGATAGGTATCAAATCTAAGAATAGACTACATCTTGTTGCTTGGAATCAATTTTGCCTTCCCAAGTCCATGGGGGGACTGGGCATTAGAAATGTGAGAGATTTCAATAAATCCCTGATGGCCAAGCAATTGTGGAGATGTCTTAAAGAGAATAATGAATGGATTGAATGGATTGACATTTTCAAACATAAATACCACATTTTGGATATCCAAAACACTTTGGAATCTTATGACCTTCGCAATGCTATTTCTGATTTATGGAGTAACTTCTTTGGCTCCTCCAAAGTTATTTTGCATGGTTGTGGATGGGTGTTGGGGAATGGTGCCCGAATCTAGTTTTGGGATGACTTGTAGGCTGGTGATGGCCCCATATCATACTTTGCTTGGGCTTTTCCTTTCAAAGAATTATGTCTCAAAAATATTGGCTCCTGGGTGGCTGATTATTTTAGAGATGGACCCTGGTTGGATCTCAATTCTGTGGATAATGCTTTGATACCTATGCAACCTTGGTTGAATTGTATACACATCCCCCACTCTCATGTGGAGGATGAAGTGTTCTGTAATTTATCCTCTTTTGGGAAGTTCAAGGTTGTCGATGCTTATAAGTTCATCTCCAAAAAACCCCCCCCGCTTCTTGGAGGGCATCTATTATAAGCTCTTAATTCCAAAAATTAACATTTTTTTCTATCTGTTTATGCAGGGTAATATCTCTACCATTGACAATATTTGCAAAACAGATATTCCTCTACCTAAAAGATGTTTTCTTTGCAAATAAGTGGAGGAAAATGCTCGTCATCTGCTCCTTCATTGCTCTTTTGTCAGGGATATCTGGAATTTCTTAATATCTCGAACACTAATTGGGTCTTCTGTGATTCTGTTCAAAGGATGTGGTTTGAATCAAAGTTCCCCTTTGACAATTAGGCTTTGGGAGTTCTCTGGAATTTTTCTCTTCCTCATATTGCTTGGGGTATTTGGAAAGAAAGAAACAATAGAGTCTTTAGAGATTTGGAATCTTTTGCACTTGTTGTGGCTACCAAAATTCACATTTCTACCAAGGAGAATCTTCTGCACTCCTGCCCCAATAGAAAGAATGACCATCCCCTCCCTACTCTCCAGGAGGAATTGGATACTATCAATCAGTGGAAAATTGATTGGAATATTGCCATTCCAGTGCACAAAACAAAGCAGATAGACAAAATGTTCTTTGGCATCCCCCTATGGGATGAATCAAAATCAATGTGGATGGGGTGGCTAAAGCAAACCCTAGGTTTGTCAGGTGCGGGGGAGTGGCTAAGAATCATATGGGTTTGCTGGTTTCTACGGTGGCTCTCCCTCTAGGCACCCAGTCCAACCACTTTGTGGAGGCTAGCGTTGCCCACATTGGGTTACACATGGCTAAAAGAGAAGTCTTTAGAAAAGTTTGGCTGGAGTTTGACTCACTAAACACTGTCAATTGTTTGAATGGGTGCATGGATCCAAGCTGGATGATTGCATATATGATCAAAGATTTCTGAGATATAATAAATGAGTTGGAAGAATTCAAAATTTTGCACGTATTTTGGGATGGCAACAAAGTGGCAGATATATTGTCCAATATGGCAGTGGGCTACGTGGTGGTTAAATGGTGGAGTATTAGGGATTCATTTCCAAAAAACTGTGCGAATTGGCTTGTGATGATTCCACCCACTTGCGTTAATCAATGATTTTTAATAATGGTTTGATTGAGTTGTTGGGGAAACAACTCCCTTTTGTTTTCCCTAACTGAAGATCTACAAACTTCCCTTGTACTTGGATTTTCAGTCTAATTGTGTGGCCTATTTTCTGCTATTGTTTGGAGACTTTTCTGGTGTGGCCCATTTCCTACGACTGTTTAG
This sequence comes from Cryptomeria japonica, assembly GCF_030272615.1. Lineage (NCBI taxonomy): Eukaryota > Viridiplantae > Streptophyta > Pinopsida > Cupressales > Cupressaceae > Cryptomeria > Cryptomeria japonica. The sequence continues at coordinate 511,952,423 of NC_081415.1, read as the reverse complement.
AGACTTCTTAGGTGTGGGCCATTTCCTGTTGTTTGGAAACCTAGATCAATATGGGTGGGGAAAAGAACATGCAAGAACATCTACTTGTGAGAAATGGAAGAAAAACAAAGAGGTGTGGCAGGAAATCGTTGATGGGGGAAATGTCCCCTTCTTGGATAGACTTCACAGCCCTTCTCCTCTACTCACAGAATCCTTTATCAATGGGTGGAAGAAAGGGATCTTGAGGGCTTATGGTGCTCATTACTAGCTGGATGAAACCTTGGTGGTGATGGTTACTGGTCTGGCGATGAATGGAAGAAGGTTCAATAGAAATAGGAAAACTGGGGAGGAGGACTTGGTAAATTTTTTCGACAAAGACAAGGAGCGCTCAAGAGTTAACAAAATGCCTGATGGTGGCTATAATAGGAAAGATCTTATGGCTCCCTGGGAAGACATGGTCGAGTCCATCATGATGTATATTACACTCGATGGAAGATATGATAGTATCTTTTGCTACCATTTTACCATTTTGAATCATTTTAGGCATGGTAAAATCATTTCTATTCCTTTCTATCTTGCCTCCTCTTTAGAGAATAGTCTTGAAAAATATATGGAGAATTCAAATAATCCTATTCTTCATGAAGGGTTTATTGTGCTCATCATGGAGTACCTTGAAGTTGTGCACTCCCTATCTGAGAAAGGCTAGCATACTAATATTCAGGATGTCTTTGACTCAGAAATGGATTTAGAGGATAGTGGGGGTGCCATTCCTTTTGATGACCCTGATTACAAGCCAGTGGATGAAGGTGAGATGATGGTCACCCTTGGGACGTTTAGCAGTAAGAATCCCCCTAGATGGGCAGCCAACAAATATAAATCTACCAGCAAACTAATTTCTAAGGTCGAACCCCTTTCTAAAAAGAAGAATCTTGTGGCTAAGGACTATGGTCTGAAGACTTCAGACTCGAAAATTAAACTGGACATTCCAAATAACGTCTTGAAGGAAAAGTGGAGGACCATGTCTAAAGAAGAGGACAATGGGTTACAGAAGAATAGTACGCTAATGAACCTGGTGATGAAAGTGACTAGAATCTAGGAGAGTTTCTAGAAGTGGGTGGAGAGTGAAATTGATACCCAGAAGCTCTCTCAAGATGTCGAGTTGATGAAATGCAACCATGAACAAAGAATTGAAAAGGTGGAATAGTCTATGGTGGAGATAAAGAAAAACCTCAAGAACCTGGTCGACATAAGAAAGGAAGCCATGAATAATAGTATAGAGGGGCTTGAAAAGATCAATGCCATGATTGTGGAATATAGATCCATTCACAGTGAACTTGAGAAAGATCTTGGAGGTGAAGAAATGGTTGTTGGAGACAAAAAATCCACATGCCCTATTTCTAGGACCAGAAGTAGGAGCAGTAATAAGGGTACCCTCTAGATTCATTATGGAGGAGCTGCAGGAAATAAGATTTCTATCCAGAAGAACAAGGAGTGGGTGCACTCTCTTAATTGATTTTTTTTCTTTTCTTTTCTTTTGTTGTCTGTGTCTCTTTTACTTTCCTGACTCTTCTGAGGTGCTCCCCTATTTTGTTGTTGGTTTATGTCTGTTTGGGTGATGGCCGTATTTTGTAAAACTTTTGGTTTCGAGTCCATGTAAAACTAGTTATCTTTATCAAAAATAACTTTTCTTCTCTCAAGCTCTGCAAAACTTGTCTCAAATGCAACATGTGTTCTTGGTTGGTCTTACTGATTATCAAAATGTTATCCTAATATACAATAACAAAGTTACCTAGGGATTTATTCAATACCTTATTCATCAACCTCATGAAAGTACTTGGTGCATTAGACAATCCAAAAGGCATCACCAACCATTCATACAACCCTTCATCTGTCTTGAATGTTGTCTTCCACTCATCTCCTTCTCTGATTCTAATATGATGGCATCCACTCTTGAAGTCTATCTTTGTGTAGTATCTAGCTTCACTCAAACAATCCATTATGTCATCTATCATAGGAAAAGGGAATCTATACTTCACTGTGATCTTGTTTATTGTTCTAGACTTAGTACACATCCTCCATTGTCCATCCTTTTTTAATGTTAACACTGCTAGCACTGTACAAGAACTCAAGCTTTCTATGATCAAAACTTTCCTCAACAAATCTTGTACCTGTCTATTCAATTCCTTATTCTCTGTTGGTGTCATCTAGTTTGCTTCTTTATTAGGAAAACTAGCTTCGATAATTAGGTCCATGCAATGATTGATACTTCTCAGAATGGGGTAATCCATCAGGTACATTATCTAAAATGATGTCTCCATATTCTATCAGTAACTCCCTTATCTCCTCTAGTTGTTATTCTTCATGCTTCGGATTCACAGTCTTCCTAGGAACTAAGGAAAAACACACATTCTCATGTATCATCCCATATTAAAATTTCCTTCCATCCACAAAAGAAATTCTGGTACTTGTACAAACTTCACTCTTCAAAGGCTCCTCCAAGGGAAACAAGGTATTCTTCATCCCATTTGCAGCAATAGTGTATATGTTCTTCCTCCCATCAAGTATTGCTTGTCTATCATACTGCCAAGTTCTAGCCAACAAGATATGACAAATATCCATAGACATTATATCACACAAAACTTCATGATAATATGTAATGTTCAATTTCACTAAACATTGTTCACTCACTAGTAACTTATGATCATCCTAAATCCATGCTATCTGATAAGGCTTAGGGTTCTTCAATCTTTCCAACTTCAACTTATTTACCATCTTCTCTAAAACAAGATTATCTGAATTACCACTACCAATAATGATGTTACAACACTTACCAGATACTTTACATCTTGTCTTGAACAAATTCCTCTTCTACAAGGGCTCATCATCATCTCCGGTATGATAGAAAGTTCTTCTCATCACCAACTATTCTCCATCTTCTGGTATATAGTCAGTTTGGTATGGTCTTCTTCTACCAATGTTGTCCTTCTAGTGTTCTTGGTATTCTTACATTAAAAGGCACAATGTCCTTCTCCTTCGCACTTAAAGAAGGTTCCTCTAAACACTCTTTTATCTTGTCTTTTGTCATCTTTTCCATAACCATCACTCTAATATCCATCAGGTTCTCTTCTCTGGTAAAAAATTCTATCATCATTCCAGTATGAACTATCATCTTTTCTAACTTTCTTGTCTTTATTCTGATCTATACAGGGTACTATTCCTCCAAATAGCTTCTTCCTCCGTGAAATCTTGGACTTTGGAAAACCTTCTACCTCTACCTCTTTGCTTCTACTCATGTCTTTTGTTCAACTTCTCCTCCTTTTTTATGGTATATTGGTGAGCTTCTTCAACACTCTACAACTTGATTAAGCTAATTTCATCTTATATATACATCCACAACCCATTCAAATATCTAACGACTTGTTCAATCTCATCATTAGTATGTTTGGATCTGATATTAAATTTGTAGAATGCTTTGGTATACTCTTTCACACTAGATTCCTTCTACTTCAAGTTCTGCAACTTCTGAAAAAGATTGACTTGATAGTTAGCAAGCATAAACTTTGATTTCAACATACTAACTGTCCATTCCTAAGATTTGATCTTCTCTTTACTTTGTCTCTTTCTATCTACCTACAAATGTTCCCACGAAAGAGATGCATGACCTTTGAACTTAGTGCAAGCATATCTCACCTTTCTATCTTCTGCAGTGCCTTCAAAATCAAAATACTTTCTATCTTCATGATCCAATCTAAAAATTCATCTAAATCCATCTTGCCATCATACTTTGGTGGGGTAAAATATGGTCTTCTATTCACTCTTGACAATTCTCTTATAAACCTCTCTTCGTCTAGATCCTTCACCGATGAATTTTCTCCTTGTTCTCCAGTTACTTCTTCTTCCTCATCATCACTTACATCTTAAATATGTTGACCTCTCCTCTGGTTAGTTTCAACAACTTCTAATTGGGTTGTAATTCCTCTCAACATTTTCATCAGAGCAAGGTCTACATTTCCATGGGCACCAACACCTCTGGAATTTTGTTGGGACATCTTTATGCTAGTCCTTTGCAGTTGCAAGTTGGATCCGCAATCTGCCACCCTACAACAAAATATTATAGGACTCCACAATCTTCAAAATGAAACTCTCTAATACCACTAGATGCAAGTAGGAAAGGGAGGGTCCTCAAAGAGAACAATTTGGACCATGCTACAAGAGTTACACAGAAGAAAACAATTCAATGTTATGGAGGCGATGCAGAGACAAACTAAATTATATCATGAAAATTAGTTACAAACTATCGACAACATGCAGGCTTACAAGATTCGTCTCACAGGCCTGAGTACAAAGCATGCGCGTTATGCAACATCCGGGTTCAAGCAAGAATGCAAGCCAACTTTGGATCTCCTAACCTTCAGATTATTCTTCTATGTCCTAATAATTTTATTATACATGCATAATTACATTAATTTATATGATCAATATTGATCCACATTGGACCAAGATGGAACAAATGTCGACGAACAAGATAAAACATGTAAAACAACAAGGTTGGCCTCCCCCAAAGAGATCCCTCCAAAAAATCCATAGAATCAACTATGGACCCAAGGGATGGTTGGCCACACATGAAGGAATGTTAGGAACAATGAACTGAATATTTGCAAGCTATGAAAGTGATCCACAAGATCTGCCAATAGGTCAAAGAGGTTCTAGTGTTCTATGCCAGAAAATTGTCTCAAATTATGGAAAAAGATCCAATCATCTTGTGGACATAGGATAAGGTAGATGAACATGTCCACAATCAAAATCTAGCCCCCTCAGATCTGGTGAGAAAATGCAAATAAGCGCAAAAAGAAATGTTGAAAGTGCAAATAGGAAACAAACTGAACAGAATTTTTTTTTGGTTGATGCAAGATTGCCATGAACCAGGGATACTCCTGCATCATGATAACATAGTGATGAAAAATGAAAATCACAATATCTCTAGGTATGTTGTAGATGTTTTTGTGTAGTGTGTAAATTATGATCAACAAGACATGAAGAGAAAGATATTAAGACAACTAAAAGTGAAATGCAAGGAAAGAAATATTTTTGGTTGATGTGGGATTTCTCTTCAACTAGGGATGCTCCTTCATCAGACACCTAGGGTTGGAAAGAATGTGATCCTCTCAATTTGTCAGGGCTAAAGGGAGAGAAATGCGGTCTACCTCAGCCTAAGAAAATCAATGTTCAATCTTGTGGTGGTCTACCTTTCCACTTCACCACATACTCTTTATATTGTTTGTTCCTAATGATATTTGCCATTTTGGTGTCCAAGATCTGCTCAATTTGTTTTAGTTGTTGACATTGTACTTGATCCTCCAAACAAGCTCCATTTCTAGTACCATGTGAGTGTATTCCATGGTTCTCATAGATATCTACAACAATGAAAATAGGTAATATTTCAAGTGTCTACATGGTCTATGTACTTCCCATATTTAACTCATTATATGTGCATACGAGGAATCTTATATGGTCTATGTACTTCCCATATTTAACTTATTATATGTGCATAAATTTCCTAAATCAAACTTCCTAGGGATCTTACATGGTCTATGTACTTGCAATATTTAACTCATTATATGTGCATCCTAGGAAATTTTTTAAAGATATATCATGAATTCATCCCCAATAGAAAACTTCTTATGTCTCATCTTCTCATCCATGTATTACTTATACTTATTGTTCATATCCTTCAAATGTTTTTGGACCTATTTATGTACTATCTCCATGTACCAAGATAAAATATTTTTCTTTTGTACTCTTACTCTCCCTACTTATGTCTCCAATCTACGAAACTCCTCTAAGATGTATTTAAGTCACTATCTCAAATGGTCTCTTCCCCAAGTACTCTAGTTTATTGAATTATTGTATGGAAACTCTACTTGCGGTAGAACTATATCCCAATTTCCTATTTTTCTCCTACCAAACACCTTAACATGTTACCCAAACTTTTGTTTACTACTTTTGTTTGTCCATTAGTCTACATATGATATGTTGAAGTAAATTTTAAGTCTATCTTCATCTTCTTCCATAATATCCTCCAAAAATATCCAATGAACTTTGTATCATAGTTTGAAATTTTACTCTTTAGTAATCCATGCAATCTAAAAATCTGCTTGAAAAATACATTTACAACATGCACCACAACATTTGTCTTCTTGCAAGGAATGAAATGTGCCATTTTAGAAAATTTGTCCTTAAGTACCAATATTGAATCATTGACTATTTGTGTCCTTAGAAACCCCAATATGTAATCTATGTTAATGTCTTCCCAAGGTTTTTTTGGTACTATCAAATGTTTGTATAATCCATTATTCTTACTACTTCCCTTTGGAACTTGATATTTTTCGTAACTTTGAACATACTTCTAGATATCCTTATACATTTGTAGGTAAAAGTAGTGTTTACTCACAAATGCGACCATCTTGTCATTAACAAAGTGTCTTTCTAATCCTTCACTACATTTTTCTTTGATCAAATTCTCTCTTATTGAATACCTTAAAATACATAACTAATTTCCCTTGAACTGAATATACTCCTAAATGAAGTAATCCAAACACTAACTTCTATCTATAATTGTTGTTTCTTTACATCCTTTCCATGCTTCTTCAAAATCAAGGTCATCCTCATAGAAATATTTAAGTTTATCAAAATCTAATACTTCCACTCTCATTTCTAACAATAGATTCCTCCTTTGGCTCAATCCATCTGTAACTTTTTTTGACTTACCACTCCTATGCTTCAATGCAGATGTGTAACTCTACAAGAATTCAACCCATCTCATATGCCTCTTATTCAACTTATTTTGACTATTTAGATACTACAAAGCTTGATGATCAGTGTATAATACAAATTCTTAAGGCAAAAAGTAATGTCTTCACTTCTTCAAAACTTGAATAATGACATGGAAATCATTATTATAGACTGAATATATTTTCTTAGCATCATTCAACTTTTCACTAGAATATGTTCTTCATCTTACTTCTTGACTTAACATTGCTCCTCTTGCATTTTCACTAGCATCACAATAAACTTGAAATACCTTACTGAAAGCTAACAAGACTAATACTAGTAGTTCTCTTACCTTCTACTTCAACATTTTAGTCATCATTTGTGCTCTAGATATCCACTTGAAATATTTCCTTCCTCCTCTCATTGTCTTAGTCATAGGTGTACATTTGGTACTAAATTTTTTGATGAACTTCCTATGGAAAGTGGCCAATCCACGAAAATATATTACCTCCTCAACATTTACTAGTGTAGGCCATTCAACAATTTCTCTAACCTTATCCAAGTCCATCTTCAATCCTTCTACGACAATGAGAAATCCCAAATATACCAATTCTATCTTCATGATACTACACTTCTTGATGCTTATTAGTAGCTTCTCTTCTCTCAACCTCTGAAATACTTCTCTGATATGCCACAAATGCTCTTCTCTAGTCTCACTAAAAACTAGAATATCACCCAAGTAAAACATAGAAAACTTACCCAAGAACTACTTCAATACCTCATCAGCCTCATGAAAGTACTTGTTGCATTAGTCAATCTTAAAGACATCACCAACCATTCATACAATCCCTCACTAGTTTAAGATGAATTCTTCTATTCATCTTCTTCTCTTATTATGATTTGATTGTATCCACTCTTTAGGTAAATCTTTGTGTAATATTCTACTCCACTCAAATAGTCCATAATGTCATCCATCCTTAGCAATTGGAACCTACACTTCATAGTGATGTTATTGGTGGTTCTTGAGTTAGTACACATCCTCCATTCTGCATCTTTATTCGGTTCTAGTATAGTTGGTATTGCATGTATGGACTTAAACATTCTCTTATCAATCCCTATCAACAACTCCTTCACTTGTATTGATATGACCTTAGGATGTTCTACCTCTAGTGCAATAGATATCCTAGAACTCTAGTATTTAATAAGGTAGAATCAATCTTGCCTCTTCCACTTTTTGTACATTTCCTATGTTTTAACACTTTGGGGATAAATTTACAAAACTGCTGGGGGGGTGGCTTAAATTTCAAGCAACCTAGGAGCTAACCTGGATGCAACCTCCTCACAATTTGGCGATAAATTTACAAAGTTGCTAGGGGGTGGCTTAGATTTCAAGCAACCTAGGAGCTAACCAGGATACAACCTCCTCAAAATTCCCATTAAGAGTCTAACGAAGGGCCTATAAAATGGATTCTCATATTCTAAAACTCCTTTTTAATAACCATATCCTTTGTAAAGTGGTTTCTAAAAATAAACAACAAACAAGCCCTTTTGAAAAAAATTTGTAAAATGAGGCATGAATACCCAATTTTTTTCCTTTCTAAAAAGGATAATTGTAAGGTTCCAAATAAAGAAAGAAAATAACTATGCCTTTCAATCCATTTTTGTCAAATTTCAAAGCTTATATCATATCTAAATTAGGGGAGACAGAGAGAATCTTAGGGTTAGAAGACACTTTGCCATCTTCTCCATGTCTATCATCTCCTCCATTGATGAAGCTTCCCCTTCCCAATCCATCTTCCTCGAGCCCGAATAATCCTCCTGATTCCATTCTAGGAGCATTGGCCATGAGAGATATTCCATTATTTTTAATGAACTCAGTAGATGCAAGGAAACCTTCACGATCAAGGATTGTCTTCACCACATCACGATAGGTCTGTCCTAGGTTAGCATCACTATCAAATACACGGGGGGAGTAATATCGCAAGATGCTTTTACAATTTCATTAGTTAATAGAGATGGTCGAAGACAAAAAGGATGCAGATCACGAGCCGTCAGATCTGTTCACATTGCAGTTTATTATGCTTAAATAATTTGCGTGGAATAGCGAGTGGGAAACGGTACGCAATTAGTGTAGAAATTTTATACGAACAAAGGCAGTTGTCAGGGACTTGAAATCGCGTTGAACAGGTAGGCCAAAGTCTACGAAAAGTTATAAACTTTGACAAACGTTTGTAAACTGTAGCGGTGTTCTGTTTAAACCTTTGTCTGATCAGTCAATTGTCCTTCCCAAATAGCACTATACCAACCAAAATGCGTATGCGTTGAAAAGTAGGGCGCAACAGGCCAAAAGCTACAAAAAGTATAACCCACTAGCGGAAAGATAGGGTATATCAAATACAAGCAAGATTTTTTTTATTAAGTTACTAATGTCATAAATATATTGGCTATAAAATACAATGGAAAAGCTCTAGGAAAGAAAAAAGGTAAACAATTTTCTTTGAATGCAAACATTCAGGAAAGAGATGTACAAGTATTAATAGGTATTATTGTAGTGTGATTTTTAGTTTTAATCAAAATGAGTAAGATTTGGAAAAGTGTATTACTAAATGATGGGCTTGTAACTAGTAAGGTCTAGACTAGAGTTGAATAGAAGGATTTGTATAAGGACGTGCTAAAATTAAATAGAAATATCAATAAGGTTGTTAGGAGCAATGCTATGTAGATGGAAAATATAAGGTTGGAAGGATGCCTACTAGATTTGGTCCTAACATAAGAACTAGAAGTATCAAAAAGAAAAAATGATAAGGGTGAAAATAAATAGGCTAAGGTCAATGAAGAATTTCAAGAAAGTTCCTTCCAAACTGAAAACAAAGATTTTGATACTAAAAAAAAATTTCAAAAAAATGTAATTTGTACTTTATTAAATCCCTTCAAACCTGTTCTTTACTCCTAAAATTAAAAAGCATTTTAATTCCGTGCTAGAATATATTTACCATAATTTAACATAAAATTAGATAGTAACATATCTTCCATTAACATTGATGTAGAACATATATGATAATACTAAACAAATACTCTAATGTTTTTTCTATGTTAATCTAATATTCCTATAGGACAAACTTACTCTACGATAGTTATTAGATAAAGATGGGACATCTACAAACAATGAGATGAGCTGGAAATGTAGTTAATGTCCAAGATTAATATTGGCACACATCAACATGAAGATTTGTGCTAGCCATGTATGGTGGAGAAGGGTCTTCTTAATCACCCCTATGATGCAAGATATAGGTTTTCTTTTAAGGTCTTGTTACTTGTCCTATTGAAATAATTGACTATGTAAAATTACTTAAGAAATATTGCAATATTTTATTTAATATATAACATATGTATTAATGTATGATAAAAATCCATGTTTCATGTAAAACTGGTTAAAGTTTGGTATTTTGTCATAGTTTAGTCTAATTGAATGTTTTTGGTTGAATCCTATTCAATTGAAATAAATTTAGGTGAAAGAAAATATTTCTTAAAAATGTTCATCTATAAACTCTAGCACTATATAGTTGGTGCCTCACTATAGAATGGGGTAGGGCATTAAAACTCAAAGTTTAGGTGTACGAATCTTTTTTTTTATTAATTTTATCCAAAAATAAATTTTCTTGTTCATAAATTGCCATTATTATTATTGTTATTAATTTATACAATATCATTAATAGATTTAAGAATGTAAATTAAAAACTAAAATCAATAATCGACATGAGATCACCACATTACACAAGACTTACATGGAAAAACCCTTGTAAGAAAGAAACTTCACAATTGTGTATTATCCTCCATAAGTAATATTAAAAACTAAAATATTTCTTTCATTCTTTCTTTGCCTCCAATATTAAGAAACTATGTACTTATCAAATTTGAATAAACAACCACATTAAAATACCTTATTTTGACCTACACATTATTATATGAAATGTGTATTATGAAATTAAATGCTCTTCCAAAATTCACACATATTAAAATTTGAAATATCTCCTTGGTAAGGCAGACCTTTCAAATATAACACTAAAAATCACTTATAACAACGCATGCTTCTTTTTTTATGAAAATGAGCACGATGAGTGATGGGTGGGAGCTGTTTCGAAAGGTTCAAGGGAAGTTGGATAAGGATGATGTAGTGAGCTTGCTTTTGACTGAGTTTGTGGTTTTGGACCTTTTGCACTTGTGCATTCCTCAGATAGTTTCGTGCGGACTACTTTTGCCTTTTTCTTCAGATTCAAGACAATGTGTGTTCATGTGGGGTGGGTGGGACCTTCTTTTGCTCTTCCTTGTCTCCTTCAAAGGTTGTCATTAGGCGAACTATTAGAATTAGGTCTCTTTCTTTCTTGTTGTCTAGTAATCCTCTCGGAGGTTATTGGAAGGATCTATTTGAGAGAGACACTATTCTGGTGAACATTGGTGCATGGTAGATGCTTAGGGGTTGTCATCGATGGCAACTCAACTTCAAGATCACATTTGGTGTACACATATTTGGTTTACCGGAAGTCAGATTCTTCATAAGGCATAAGTCTACAAGGTGGAACATTGTAACAGATAGAACATGACATCATTGTGTATGTGTTGATTTTGGTGATGTAATTTTGGTTGTGGTGATCAAGGGAGTTTATTCAAGGTTTGAGACAACTTATCTCGTGATCTTGATATCTGGTGTTGGTTCATGAGCAAGTTTAGAGATCCGATATCTGGTAAATCAGTTAGAGAAGAGTTATTTTGGTGTAACATATGTTGTGCATTTGTTAGGTTGATTTCGGTGATCAATTTTGTGTTCGAGGTAATTGGGCTGACTTATGGGAAGCTTATTATCATCATGTTTTGATCCACATTTGGATTTGTGGATGGATTGAGCCGACGTAGTGATACATGTTTTGTGTTGCATGTTATGTGTTTTTTGAAAGGTGACATGGTTAATTATTCTTTTTGGTGGTGCAGATATATAAGATCAATTTGGTTAATCATTTTGTTGCATGTTATGAGAGAGGGATGTTTGTTTGAGAAAATTTGTAAGTTTGGCGAATGTGATTGAAGGTTTTGGTGCGCCGATATATAACAGACTAAGAAAACATAGCAGAAAGTGAGATCAGTTGCAAAAGATAATCTGAGCCTAACCAGAATTGCATTTTTGAAAGGTTAGATGCTATACTTTAGTTAATTCATTATTATAATAGTTTACAATAGCCTGTAAGGCAGTGAGCCTTCCTCTAGGTTGTAGCCCATTTGTAATTGAGTAGCGAGCTTTACGCAGTGTGCCTGAATGCAAGTGAATTCCCCTAATGTAATATTATCATACTTATGTCCATAGTATAATAATATTGTAGGTTCAAATCCCATCGTGGTTTTCCCCTTTCCGGGTTTCCATGTAAAAATCTTGGAGTTATGGTTGCATGATTAATTACTTCATGTTTCTGCATTTCACTTTCTTTCTTGTACATCTGGTGGTTTAAGAATAAGTGTAATAAGTTTGCAAATTATAGAACATTGATTAATCCCCCCCCTCTCTATGTTCATTGATTCCAACAATTGGTATCAGAGCGTAGTTCCTCTAAGGAAGCCTAACAACTTGAGGAAGATCTAGAAGATTGAATCAATGAACTCCAGTTTGCAGAGACAACTTAGTGTGGCACTTGAAGATCTTGATGTAGCTATGAAAGAGAAGAGTATCCTGAGGAGAAGTTTGGAAGCAACTGAAAATTTCATTGAAAATCTGAAAGAACAAGTGAGTACATCAAGAGAGAAGATAAAGGATCTAGCCGATGGATAAACTGAAGGAGGAAGGAGAACAAAGTGTTGAAAATCAAGCTCTACAAGACAAGACAGATGAATGTGAGAAGTTGGCTAGGGAGAATGCAGCCTAGAAGAATGAAACACAATCCATTGTAATGAAGATGATAAAAGAGATTGAAGATCGAAAGAAGAATGAAGAAACCCTAACTTAGTCATTGAAGGGCATATCTAATGAATGTTGTAGATTGACATATGAGAATTATTAGTTGAAGATTGAATTGGTGCAATGCAAGAATGATGGACAATAATTTGAAAGGAAGATCATAATTTTGAGAGATGAGCTTTCTACTGCTAGTGAGTACAAAGAAAAGTTTAAAGAAAATTTAGCCTAGTTAGATGAGATGTTGGAAAGTCAGAGACATGGGAAAGACATGTGAGGACTTGGATTTGAGAAAGGAGAATCCTCCAGTTTGGGACAAAGAAATCATCAGCAGAATAACAAGAAACCTCCAGTAAGATATTCTAATGCTTATAAATTCAATGGTAAATGTTTTGTTTGTGGAAAATTTGGTCATATGACAAATTAATGCAGAAGTAAGATGAATAATGGGATGATGAATAATATGATGATAAATGGTTCTACATTTATCTATAAATGTTTCATATAAAACAACTTTGGTCATAAGTCAAACATGTGCAGAATAGTGATAAATAACTTTCAGAATAAGAGATGCTATGCTTGTGGAATGTTTGGGCACATTTCTAACCAATACAAGATGAGACCAAATCAGATGAACTTCAGGCCTATGAAAATAAGTGTTGTTTGTCATGCATGAAACAAACCTAGACATATTGAGAGATATTGCAGAAGCAAGAATGATCTTGTAGAAAAGAAGAAATCAGATTAACAGGGAAAAGCTAAGGTGGAAGAGATCAAAAGGCATCATAAGAAGATGTGGGTTAAAAAGGAAGATTCAAATGCATAGAATGGCTCCACATCTGATTTCGGTGTTGGAACCTCATCCGGTAACTAAGGCATGTTGGCCTTAGGGGGAAGATTTTCATGCAAACCTTTAAAACCCACTTTCAAAGATCTTTAACTGGTCAAGGATGGTTGCAGATGATGGAGACTAGTTGTGAAGTAGATATGTGGTATATTTCATGGTGGTTTGAGTATCCGGTGATTAATTTATGAAGATGTAGGGTATCCAGAATCCTTTAGAGTTGTGCATTTATTACAAAATAAAGTTAGGTTTTCAGAAGATAAAAAGGAACTTTACTCATTCATCCTTCACATTGTGAATGAAGAGTAAGGGCAAAAGAGTGAAGTGAATGATATTGAGAAGTCATATTAGAGCTTGAAGGGACCAGTTAGAGATTCCTTGCACCTGGTTGAGAATCATAAGGTATTTATCTTTTTGTGAGTTATCCTTTCACACCGTAATTTTGAGATGGCATTTGCATCTGGTATTGCAACTCTACTTATCGTTAAGATTATTGAGAGGGCAAGGATTGTATTCAAAAGACATCCATTCAAATTTGTAGAAGATGTTAGGACCCGGAAGGCAACTAAGAGTGGGGGGGGGGCTGAATCAGTTGTCTATTAATTTCAACCCAAATATAAGTTAATCAAACTTGATACTTAATACTAGTAAACTAAACTTAATGATTGTTAACAGATTAACAGTTAATATCAATATCGGTGAAACTTAATGCATGAAATAGAAAGAGAAACAACATCCACAACACATAACACAAAGATTTTAATGTGGAAACCCTGTAAGGGGAAAAACCACGGTGGGAAACCTTACCCACAATTAGATGATACTACAACAGATAGTATGTGTATACAAATGGGGTCTGCACATGTAGAAAGACCAACTGCCTAGAGCACACTGCTCAAATGGGAGTCACAGTGACTACAGTAGGATGGTTAAATCCTATAATAATGTAATGCTCAAAATAGCATCTCCAATTTTGGATTCAGTACCGGTTAAGCTCTGATAATCACCTTCAAACCTTCCTTGAACCTTCTCTATGGTTTTCTCATATGATCTTTAATATTCACACATACCATATTACAATACCATAACCTTACACAGAATATGCCATATCCCATATCTCATCAATTGAGATCTTACATATATACAAAACCTAAGACCAAATGTGTAGGTTGGCTCACTAAGAATATTACAATAAAATCAATTACAAACAAGTCAAGGTGTTGAATCAATACATTTACAACAATATCCAATCAATAAATCATCTTCATAACATGTCATGCTGATCTGGAATAGATACTGCATACCAGTCCATAGCCTAGACCAATTTGTCGGTAACAACAAATATGTCAACCTGATTAGACCATTAACCAGAATACCAAAACAAAGCATCCAAACCATGTCTTAGACATAACCAAGTGATGTCTAGATGATAACAAGTCATCCTTAGTGCCGATGAATAATATAACCTGTTGGTGAACAATATACCGGTGATTGTGCATAAGTCACTGAACATGTCGGTGAACACAATGTGCTGGTTCAACATAACCAAAGATCTCCAGAAGGATAAGTGTTGACATCAATGAAAAAACTAATGCACCACATCCATAATACCAACAATCTCCCCCTTTGGCATTGATGGAAACACAAGATGGAAAAACATCTGAGTGCCAAAACAGAAGGCCAAAAACCAAAAACCAACAATCTCCTGAAGAGATCAATACCAGAGATCAAAATCAAAATGTAGACATTATAAATCTCTCCTTATCTCTCCCTCAATGAATAATCTCTCCCCCTAGAATAATGTTTCCTAAATAATTTTTGTTTCCATAGGCATCTCTCCCCCTTTGACATCAAATGT